>NC_067160.1:15874459-16174459 GCF_903995435.1 Acomys russatus | reverse complement strand
CCATAGCCCAGTGCTTCCCATCAGTCCAGTCGCAGCTGTCTTTTGGCGCCCCACCGCCCACCTCCGCCCCGGGCCTTCCTCACTCTTGCGATCCTTATCAGCTTCATTCCGGAGGAAATGCTGGGGCTGAAGTGACACCAGAGCCATTTTCCCTTGAGCTTCGGGGATTGGAGCTCAAGGCTCTCCAAGACGCGCCAGGGTAGCGGCGGCAGAAGGTGCGAGGAGCGATAACCTGTTACTTCCCCAGCACCCGCGTTCCACTGCCGCCAGAGGAGCTGAGAGAGAGCGCGCGCGCGGAGACAGATGCCCACTCTGAGGGACTAGCCGCAAGAGGCGGCTGGTGGGCTGCTGCGCTCTGCGGGGTCTTAGATTTACCCAGATTCCTCTCTCTCTCTCTCTCTCTCTCTCTCTCCTCTCTCCTCCTCTCTCTCTCTCTCTCTCTCTCTGCCCCTCTCTCCCTCTCTCTCTCTCTCTCCCTTCTCCCTCTCTCCTTCTTGCTCCTCTCTTCTCTGTTGCCCTTTCTCTTTTCTCTCCCTTCTACCCATCTCTGTCCGCGAGCAAACACAAAATAGGAGCGTGCACACTCCTCTATCCGAGGTCTCTTGCGCCCTGGGCGCAAGCTCGCTACCCGGATAACGTTCTCCTTTCTACCCTCCACCACCTTCTCTGGCTCAGTAAGACGAACTCTGGGGACTAGGTCGAGTAGAAACAGTGAATCCGGGACGGGGTATTTGCCTTAGGTTTGAGATAGCTACAAACGAAGTGGGACAAGAAACAGACAAGCAAGGCTCCCACACGCTGCCTTTTGGCTGTCTGGAGCGCAAGGTGACTGGTTCTTAACGGGTCAAGTCCTGGGGGAAAATTTTAAAAAAAAAAAAAAAAAAAAAAAAAAACCTCTTTTTCCTCTCACCTTGTCTCACCAAAGTCCCTGTCCCCGGCGCTGTGAGCCGCCTTCTTTCCAAGGAATTAGCCAGACACAACAACGGGAACCAGACACCAAACCAGACGTGCCCGCCCCGCGCTCCCCCCCCCCCTTCTGCCCGTCCGCCAGGCTGCTGGGAGCCCAATGGGGCTTGTCCAGGCTCGGTTGAATTTCGCCCGAAGAGTGCTCCATAGTGCTCCTAGCCCTGTCCCCACCCCACCCCTCGCGTCCTGAACACACCTCTGGCGCCCCTTAAGTCGGAGCCTCACTAGGGCACCCCGTTGCGCCACCTGACTCGAGAGGAGCCCGGGGCTACCGTGCCTGCGCCCTAGTCCCTGAGCTACCGAGCGCTTCCCCACCCCCTCCCACAGACCGCGCACCAGAACCTAGCCAGCCCGCTGCCCTTGGTCTCCCTTCTGTCTCCCAGACTTCAGTGCCCCGGGCCTCAGGACCCAGAAGCTTTCTCGGCACAGCTCTCTCTTCTGTTTGCAGCCTGTTCCTGCGCCCAACCCGAAGAGGACCCTTGAACTGTGAAAACCCCAGGACCACCGTACTGATGGCATCTTCTACTCCTTCGTCTGCAACCTCCTCGAACGCGGGAGCGGATCCTAATACTACCAACCTGCGCCCTACAAGTAGGTCCTGCCCTAGTTTCCTATTAAATGGACTGCAGCGAGGAAAGGGGCGCTGGGACTGCGGGAGGCTGCGCTGTCGGAACGCGAAAGGAGAGCATTGAAATAATGGAGGCTGGGAAACAAACGAGGCCCTATCCCAGGTTCCTGCTTGGAGGTCATTTGGCTGCCAGCGGTGCGAGGTTACTCCCTAAGCACCGAAGAGAAGGGACTTTACGAGGGCCCCGGCGGGATAGATTCTTAGGGTCCTACCGGTGTGTAGAGGCGCGCACGGCGCTGTATTGTTGTGTTTTTGTCTGACGGGAGGGACAACAGGGGTCAGAGCAGGGGCACGGTGTGAGGAAGGAACCCGAAGTCCCAGCGAGCACAGTTTTCTAGCTTTAGGTTTGAGCTAAGACTTGACCTCCTCCTCTCCGTTCCCCTCCCCCGCCCCCAGCGCTGTACTCACAGTCCATAATCAGGGAAAATTTCGACGTTAATTGCAGCTTTTAGAAAACTCTGGGTCCCTAATTGCTCCAAATTTGCGTCTAGCTATTGACGAGTGAGGGCGAAGCCAGGGGCGTGAAAGGTGCACAAAACTGCTTGAGATTCAATTAATTACATCTTAGAGACAAAAAGGGCAAGGGAGGGGCACTAGACATCAGCCAGATTGGCAAAATGGGGGGGGGGGGCAAGAGGCAAAAGCACCCTTATGCTTTTTCCTGGTCGAGGACCTGTCAGCAGGTGACAAGCCTTGGAGAGAACAGGGAAACTAGATAAAGGTGCCATTTACGCTTCCCCACCCAATCTGCCTCTAATTCAGAATGACTTTCTAACTCGACATAGAGGACTGGAGACGGGGGATTTGTTTGTCATTTGTCCGTGTCGGGGTGAAGTCTTTCCTCAGCCTCTTTCCCACCCCCAAAAAATCTATCGGCTCCAGACAGATCCAGCCCCAGAGTCTCTACAGAGGAGCTGAGAGAGGCTTATTGCTGCGTTTTTAAGACACTTATTGTAAGCCCGTGAAAACAATTGTTCTCGTCAACGCAAGTGGCAAGAAGATTGCAGGAAAGCCCTCCTTCAATTTTTTTTTGGTGCAGACGCTGAGGCTGGAGGCCCTAAATCCTCAGGCCACCTTACAGCTCCCTTAGAAGCCCCTCTTCCTGCACACAGGCAGACGACAATTACCCACACAACAAAAGCAGGGCTGGGGAGTGGAGAGCCGTCAGAGCTGGTAGCACGTGAGCCAGGCTTTGGCAGGGGCGGTTGGCGGAGGCAGCAGTGGGAGCTGGCAGGGCAGAGCTCGAGGCCTGCGCCCCTTTTGTCTGTAGATTGGACCTCGATAGATTTCTTTTCCAGTCCTCCGGGACATCTTCCTCCAGTCTTTATCCTCCAACGCACACTGTTAGTACCTCTCCTGCAAGGTTGGGGGCCACCCTCTACACCAGGCACCCCTAAGTCCTGCCAGACCACCCCAGACCTCAAATGCCCAGCCTCAGCAAAAGCCAAGGCTCTGACCTGAATCTACATGTGGCGTGGACATAAACGGGGGGCCAGAGATCTAAGGATTTCACCCCGTCCCTGCCAGGGAAGAACAACCCTTGTCTAGGAACACACCTACCCTTAACTGGAGAGGACAGGAGAATGGATCCCTAGCTGTCCACTTTGCGCCCTCTCCGACCCGCCCAGCTTGCTGTTGGTCTCTGCCTCTGCAGGACCTGGAAGACGTGCTTTTTGCTCCAGTACCCACCTCACATACCTTATTCCAGAAACAGCCTAGCAGGCAGGAGCTCTTCCGCCTATTGCTTCTCAGAAAAGATGTTCTCTCAACTCCAGCCACAACAAAGGGGCTCTCGCCACACCTCTCTCCCTTCTTGTTTTTATTAACGCCTAACTCTGGCCAGCCGGAGTTGTGTGTGTGTGGGGGGGGGGGGGTTGTTTCTGACCGCCAACTTCAGGCCAAGTGACCTTGGGAAACTCTAACCTGTCTGAGCTGAAATGTTTTTGTCACCTGAATCTTAGACCTACGTTCTTGCATGTTTCATGGGTTCTTTTGGTGACGAGATGAAATGGTGTTTAAAGAGAAAGCACAGATATTGGGTGGAAGTCAAGTCGAGCTTTATGTTTCCGGTACTGTTATTAGGGTTTTGCCGTTGCACCGATTTCCTGTCTGTCAGTGGAATTCCATCTGTGACATACTGTCTCACGACGTCAGGCTGTTTCCTCTCCCCTCTGGGGCTCTGTTGAGCCTAGGGTTTAATGGTTGTCACTGCTTATCGCAGCCAACACACGCGCACCGCTGGAGCGGGTGGGGGGGGGCGCTGGTTGGGTGGGGGATGGGAGGTGTCTTGCCTGGAGGGATAGGGAGTGGATTTCTCCTCGGGCCCATCCCAGGCGTCTATATGAAGGCTTCTTGGGACTCCTAGTAGACTGCCTCTTTTCTTTGCTGGGAGTTAACGCGGAAGAATGGTAGACCAGATCATCTTGAAAATGGCCTGGTTTAAAAAAAATGGCAAAGTCCTGCAGCCGGCGGTTTACACTTGGAGGAAAGGTGCCCTCTTAGGCCTTTTTCAGACTCTAGGAATCAGAAGGAAGGGTTAATAAGGGACAGGTTGCGAACGGGGTGGGAGTGGGTTGAGGACAAGACTGCTGGCGCACCATTGTTTTCTCTCCTCCCCAGTATGACTGGAGCAGCCATGCGAGTCCGATCATCTAGTCAAATACTATTTTTCACCCAATTAATTCCTGAACTCTTCCGCGACCCCATTTCATGCCAGTTTATTTTAAGCTGCCACTCGGCTGGAGACCCGCCAAGAAATTATGAGACATTTGGGTCCCAGATGCCTCTATGTTCCCTATCTGACCGGCTGCGTTGTTGTCGCCTTTGAAGTCCAAGGACCCAGACCTGCAGCTGGGCCTGGCGGCTGGGTGCTGGGCCACGCAAGGCCATTTGTGCCTGGGGTTAGTCTTTGCCCTGGTGGAGATCGCCTTGGGGATGGGGGGGGGGGGGTCCATGGCTGTGAGCCTCACTTCTCCAAAAGATCTTTCAGTACTTGAAAGTAAACAGCAGGCAGGAAGCGTGAGAGGTGGGAGCTCTGTCTGAACCAAAGACCTAGGTAGCTCCTTGCTCCTTCCAGAACACATGTGGCTCCACAGGCATCGCGAAAACCTTTGCCCTCTACTCAGTAGCGGTCTGAATCCTCGCTAACTTCCGCCCTGTCTCTCTGCTCCTAGCATATGATACCTGGTGTGGCGTGGCCCATGGATGCACCAGGAAACTGGGTCTGAAGATCTGTGGTAAGTGAAGAGTCCCTCGGGGGCTGGGTTTCCTCAGGGCGGAGCAATAAATGTGCTTGTGGGTTTTTAAGTGTGTCCTGCATCCCGAGGGCGACCCCCACCCTTCGGTCTGGTATTCTAAACTGTTTTTACAACCCCCGAGCCCAATGGAGGCGGTTCCTGGGAGGCCCTGGCCTCTCTCGCTTGGCAGGAGGGGAAACCGCAGAGTTACAAGGAGATTCATTTTGCCCAGCATGGCCTCGGAAGTTGGGATACAGCACCCCCAAGCGGCAGCGAGGCCGTCCTCACCGGCGCCTAGCCGCTTGGACTAGTGCGTTCTGCCTTCGAATCAGTAAAATCTCTTTCACACACACACATACACAAATTGTGAACTGATTTGTTTTTCCCGGTGAGCAGAGCAAAAGCGCAATATCTACCAAAGCTGTGACTGACCCTTCGGGGTCGCCCACTCCACCCCCCACCCCCACCCCCGATTGAAAGTGGCTTCTTCAGCTTGAGAGGTTTGCACCCACCTGTCATCATGCTTCAGATTTCGTTCTTGTGGGCCCAAGAAGGAAAATGGGTTGCCTGCTGCCCTGGATGGGCGGTCTGTCTAGGGGAGGTGCGGGCAGCGCGGGCCAGACGGTTTGCCCTATAGGTCTTAGACGGGGCCAGAAAGAAAGGAAAGGGGGGGGGGGGCGGGGGGGGGGCGGGGGAGCTGCAGCCCGGAGAGAACCTTGCCGGGAGTTGTCTGGCACGATTTGACAGCAGGGAAGGAAAACAGATCTGAGCAAGAGAGGAGAAGGAACGAGAGGGTCTGAAATGAAATTGCCCAAGGGATTTTTTTTTAAAGAAGAGAGAGAGAGAGAGAGAGAGAGAGAGAGAGAGAGAGAGAGAGAGAGAGAGAGAGAGAGAGAGGAGATTTGTTCGAAGGGACACAGCTGAGTGGCTCTGGCTGAACAATGAGGAGTTGCTTTCCTGACTACATTTCACTGTCTAAAATTCTCTAGCCTTATCGGGCCAGAAAATACGGGTGTCCCCGGGCAGGGGCTGGAGAGGCGGGGGGGGGAAGATTAACGAGGGGCTTATTAAAGAGCCATCCGTCAGCTGCTGCGCACGAGATAGCAGCCCAGCGGGCGCGGGCCATGGAGCCCGCCCCAGCCTGGGAAGCGCAGGGAGCCCGGAGGGGAATGGGTGCCGTTGAGGCCTGATTTTCCCACCCTCCCCCTGGTCCCCTGGCTGTGCCTGTTTAGAATCGGTAGGGAGAATGGTTATTTAGGGCCTTGGGAAATCGGCGACCTTCTATGTTTGGCCGCGCAGCGTCCTCCTTACATCTCCGGGGCTACGGATCCAGGCAATCCAGCCTTCGCGTTTTGTTCAGTTGCGAGACTTAGCCATACGACCCAGTGCCCGCGGTCAAAACTGGTGGTCAACACCAGAAGCGGTCTCTGTGCTGGGGTGGGTGACAGCACTGAGCTTTGTTCTATTAATAGCTCTTTCCCTCTCCCACCCAGCCATTCCTGGCTTAATGGTCCGTTTCCTGCCTGGTCCCCTTTGGCGCCGTGGCTCTGGCCTTCTGCTGCCATCTTTGTCGTGCTACCCGGTAGCTAGCAGAATGGAAGGAACCCTGGGGTCTGCCTGGGCTAAGCAATGCTGCGGATAGAGGCAGGGTCCAGGTGAAGGCCACTTTTCTTAGGGGTTCCTGGCCTGTGGGAGTGAGGGTGTGAAGGGGTAGTCTCCATCCTGCTGCCTGCTGCTCTTGCGACTGGTCCTCAGAAGACAAGGTCCAAATGCTTTTGTTGGAGACAGACCTGATGTCCTGAAAGGGAAAGGGGCCAGGGATAAAGTTAGGGCTTGGTTGAGACCAGAGTTGGGGGGAGGGGGTCTAAGTTGTCCTTACATTTTTCTGATTCCTCTGACAGCCCGTGCCAAGGGACACTGGGCACGGGGTGGGGGCGGGAACTTGTCAACCTTAAAGAAATTCCTCCCTGTTTTTACACACACACACACACACACACACACACACACACACACACACACACACGAAGAAAGTTGCAACCTGAGTGACAGGAAGAGAGCAGAGGACAGTAATGTTGGAAAATTACCCTTTACTAAAATTCTGAGCCTTGGAGGGGGTGGGGTGGGGCGCGATAAGGGGCTTCCCACCAAGCTTGATGTAAAGGAAGGCAAAACAGCATAGGATTCATTTCCCATGCTCTGGGCCAGCTCTGGTTTCCCATTTCAAGCTACTGGGCGCAGTGTGCACTAGTCAACCAGTTGACCCTGAAAATCCACAGCCTCCACTCCAGCCCCTTCCCAAATGCCCTTTCATCCCAGACCCCTTTGCACATGGAAGTTTTCACCTCCTTGACCTAACACCAACAAGGTTGGCTTGACAGCCCAGGATGCAGTAGTCTCTCTCTGTCTTCGAATCCATCCCCTAGATGATCCCCTTAAGCATCCACACGTCTTGCTAAGATTTAGCTCTCACCCATCCCCTACAGGGCTTCTTCTTACCTCAGGAAATGAAGCTGCAAGGATAGCTCTGGGTGTCGCTCCATCATATTCTCAGCTGTAGAGGCAGAATCTCCTGGGAGGGTAATCAGGGTGGAAGAAACCCAGGCTTCTGGCAGGAGCTGGAGAGTGGCTAATGTAGGCTTGGTGGCATGACCCAGATAGAGTAAGTGGCAAGTATGTGTAAGTTCTGGGCTCTGCCAGTTCTCCAGCGTGTGCTTGGTCCTTCCATCATTTCTCTCGGCAGAGGCCCAGAACTTGCTGCCCAGACAGTTCCTCTACACGTGTACTTAAGTTCTTAATCAATTGCCTATTTTAAATTAGAGATACCTCAGGCACTCCATATCTCTGATTTCTTGTTAAAGAAAAATATGTAGGCGATCTGTTAATATGCTATGTGCCTATAAAAAAAATTTTTTTAAAGCCCCTTCCTCAATGTGCCTTTTGTGTTGGGCTTCAGCATCCCCTGGGCCCAGTGCCCATGTGTCTTTAAGCCACACTTAGCTTGGAGCTTCACTTGCAAATTGTGTGGAGTCTGGTGCTCTCTGGTTCCATGTGGCTCACTTGGGCCCAGCCTTTGAGATAGAGCATGAGAATGAACGCCCAGCAGCCCAGAGGGGGAAGTCCTCTTGGGATGCTGCTCAGCTTTATTTGAGGTGGGTGGTTGGCCATCTATGACTTGAACCAACACCACTTCAAAAGGGCCAACACTAAATGCTGGTGGCTGGGGTACAGAGCAAGAGAGAAAATAGGGTGCTTCTGGGAAGGTAACCCTAGCCAGGACCCCTTGCTAATTAGATCCTTGTTAAAACAGTTGCCTCAGTATTATTCTCCACATAATTTCACCCTCTGTCTCGTATCACCCTCCACCTTGTCATCCTTGGAGAAGCAAATAGCTCCTTTTGGGGCCTCTCTGAACGAAGAGGAGCTTGAATCATTTTTAAAAGATCTCAATACTTAAAAACAAACACCTGTATATATGTGTAATAATATAAATGCATATGTAAAATGATTTTTTAAAAAGAAAAAACCCAACACTTTTCTAAATAAAGAGAAAGAAACTACATTGTATATTAAATATTCACATCAGCAATCCCTTGTACTGAAAAAAAAAACAGGTTAACGTCATTATACCTGTGTTTTAAACACAACTTACAGTGCAGTGAGAATGTGCTGCGTGAAAAATAAAGCCAGGGCTTAGGGGAAATCCTGATTCTCGCATTGGAGAAAAAGTGGTCCAAAATGAGATGCAGATTGTGCCTCCTTGTCTACTCGGGACACCTCTGGGTGAGCCGGTGTGAAAACCATCATGGGAGAGGACATCTAAAGGCCAGTCTGAGGTCCTCCTTCCTGCCTCTGGCTTCCAAAGTGGGTGCAAGGTGGGATGATGGGAGATTTCTCAGGAGTGAGCAGATGATAGAGGCTCCAGGAGAGGGCTCAGATAGGCAGGACCACCCTCACTGGGCCACATGGATGTGGGTTCTCCAGCCAGATGTACTCTCTGACCATTGTTCCGGACAAAGGGAACAATGCCAGGGGCCAGGACCCTACATCCCACTAGCAAATGAGTGCCACCTCCTGGCTCTGGACCTAAGATCACTGTGATGTCTCAAGGATCTTGGTTTCTACAAAGACAGCTTTGGGGTCACCAAGAGCTGTTGTGTTTTTCTCTCTGGACTATGCTGCCTTTGGGCCTAGGATTTGAGGCTCTGTTGGGGGAGGCAATGCTGAGAAAAGAGCAGGGTACAGGAACAGAGGAAGGGGAGCATGCTCCGAGTTGTCAGGCGCTCCAGCCCGCTGGGTTCAACCATACTTCCTGGAGCAGGGAGGGGTAGGGGTGGATATTTGCACTGCGCAGCATGGGTGAGCTTTCTCCTCTCTCTTGAGGGAAGTGATGGAGTGCTGTGAATCCCAACTTGAGTTCATTTCAGTATGCTTCTTGGCGAGCTTTCCATCATGGCTGTAACAGAGGTGGCCAGCTGCCAGACGGCCTTCTAGATGATAGGAGATTGGCCTCACTTCATCTGTCTCGTTCTAAGTAAATAACAAACAGCTCTTACACAACTGTGCCATAAGTACTTAGGGCTGAGTCCATGTGAAGGCTGTGAGATGGGTGAGGCTTTCTTGTCTTTTTCTCTAACACTTTTAGGGATGGCTCAGGAAAAGCTGCGCTGCATATCTGAGTCAGGAAAAAAAAAATACATTACACCTGTGATATTTACCAGGTGCCAGAAAAAGACACCATGCTTAAGCTCCGGGACCTTATCCTTCCTCCCTGTGCTGTCTTCCTTCACCTTCCTCCCTCTGCTGCCCTCACTCTCCTCCTTCTTCTGTCCCATCCAGCTCTCTCTGTTGTCCTCACCCTCTTCTCTCTGCTGTCCTCTCCCTTACCCCCCTGTTGGCTTTCACCCTCCTCCCTCTTCTGTCCTCACCCCTCGGCTTCTACAGCCCACAAACGCAGTGTTGGCAGCATCCTCTCTGGGTCCCTTCCTTCCAAACCCCATCCTGGGGCGGGTTACTGGAGTGGAAGCTGTCCAGTCAACTTAATTCTGAGTTTGCTGTCATGTTCAGAGAGGAGAGGGTGGGATGGGGTGGGGGGGTGGGCCTCACTTGCTGCTCTTCTCTCTTGCATGACTGGGCAGGTGCCACTGATGGCACTCGACACAGCCCCTCCCCGCCTGAAGGCAAGCAGTGCAGAGTCATTGTATGTGAAACACCGACAAGCAGCGGCTTCTCTTCTCAGCAAAAGCAAGAGCCCTGCTCAGAGGGTCAGCCCGGTCCGGTCCGGGGCAGCTGGCCTTTGGTGGCTGAGCGGTTCCCAGTCTCTCTGACCTAACTTCTTGCCCTCTAGGCTTTTTGCAGAGGACCAACAGCCTGGAAGAGAAGAGTCGCCTTGTGAGCGCCTTCAGAGAGAGGCAATCCTCTAAGAACCTACTTTCCTGTGAAAACAGCGATTCTGGTGGTGCCCGCTTCCGGCGCGCAGAGACAGATTTCTCCAACCTGTTTGCTCAAGGTGGTCCCTCCCTCCCCTGGTCCCACCCAGCCCCGCCCATTGGTCTCCCGCCCCCCCCCCAAAAAAATTTTACTTCTTTCTGCAAGAAATGCCATTATTCTCTGCAAACCCTCATGAAACTGCTTTTCTGAAGCTAACTGAGGCATGTCTGCAAATCACTCAGTTCTAAAGATGCTCCCAGAGACAAGCCAGGGACTCACAGACTCTCAAAAGCTAGAGGAATCTCACAATCAGAAAAATCGAATGTGCTTCTCTTATTAGCGCTTAAGTGACCTCCAAGATTACCACCCACAGACCCCAACCCCCCCCCACCAGACTTTGTGGGAAGCTGTACATCTGGGCCTCGCGACTAAAGATGGGAGACTCCTTTTCCCTTTGAAATCTTTCGCTAGGTCCTGCTGGCCTTGCAATGCAGGCCTTGGAAAGTGCTTTACCAGTCTCTCCTTAGTGGCTCACGCGTCCTCTCCCCTTCCCTTAGCTCTCAGAAGCACAGAAGCCACAGTTTCATTAAACCTCATGCAGACAGCCAGGCCATGGATGGCCATACAGCTTACTCTTGTACTGCCCCAGAAACTTCACTCAGGGGCTCCAACAGCTCTCCTTCCTGCTCACCCCTTTTTCTAAATTTTCTCTACAGAGCCTAGAGCCCAAGTCACATCCATACACCTAAGAAATCTAGGCCCCAATGGATGATGGCAACAGAAAGAGAGTAGTCTTGTCTGTCACCTTCTAGAGCCTATACCCACAGCAGCCCCACCCTCTGCCGCACGCAGATCAAGCAAATCATTAACACCACGCCAAATGGACAGGGACACCTGGTCCCCAGGAGGCCAACAGTGCTTTACATCATGTTCCTCCCAGGTGTCCATTCAGCAAATGGACAGCTGCCAGCGTCAGCTGCTCAAGGTTTCTGTAAGCACTCCGCCCCTCCCCTGACTATCAGGAAGTGTGTGAAGCCCTAGGAAATGTCTGTGGGCATGGGTGCATCCTTCTGGGGCCTGACTGTCCAAATCTCACTGAAGATCCATATCCTGGAAAGCAACTGAGCCCTTTGAAGGCTGACCCAGGAAACCCCTGAGCCCCTCTGGAGGCTGACCCAGGAGACCTAGGTACCAGGCAGGTTAGTAATCACTCTCTGGCTTCCCCTCTCTGCTTAGATCTGCTGCCAGCCAAGAATGGGGAGGAGCAAACAGTGCAGTTCCTGCTGGAGGTGGTGGACATCCTCCTCAACTACGTCCGCAAGACGTTTGACCGCTCCACCAAAGTGTTGGACTTCCACCACCCACACCAGTTGCTGGAAGGCATGGAGGGTTTTAATTTGGAGCTGTCTGACCACCCTGAGTCTCTGGAACAGATCTTGGTTGACTGTAGAGACACCCTGAAGTATGGGGTTCGTACAGGTAAGAGACGGCTTGACTAGTCATCTCACCTACCTGGCTGGGAGCATAACCAACTCCTATTGAAGAGGCCCCATCCCATTGAGGGTGAACACCAGGGGCTCAGTGACCACAAGGTCACCCTTGGCCACTGTGGCTGGAGCAGGCCTGGCAAAATCCCATCATTTCTCTTAAAACTAAAAATAGCTACAAAAGGGTACAGATACATGGTGACAGGTCCTGTGATTGCTTGGTTTGGTTTTAGGCTGTTCATAACCTAAACAGAGCAGAGTGACTGGCCCCTCTCCCCTTATGTCTTTTCTTGGGCCCACTTCATTCTGTTTCATTCTGGAGAATTCTACCTGCCTCGCCTATCTCTTGCACTGGGGAACTGGCCTATTTCCCTCTCTCCTGGAGTCATTTTCCGGAAGCTTGTTACTACAAGCCACCACAATGGGGCTTTATTCTTCCACAGTTTGGGAAGCTGAGCCTTTAGAATCAAGGTGTCGGCATCCAATGGGGTGGGTTGGGGGGTTTGGGGTTTGTAGGTGGTAATCTTGGGGGATAGATGCTAATAAGAGAAACAATTGATTTTATGATTGTGAGATTCTTCTAGCTTCTGAGAGTCTGTGAGTTCCTGTTTGTCTCTGGGAGTGTCTTTAGAGCTGAGTGATCTGTAGGCATTGCCTCGGCTACCTTCCAAAACAGCAGGGACCTGGGCAGAAGGGACGGAGGCAATCTGTGCCACGCAAGCATCTAATCAGCACAGCAGCCTCCAGAGGCAGACACCTGCACTTACAGAGTACATAATCCTCCACACCATGTGGGTCTTTCTGCTGCCCTTCTCAGTGCTGGCACTGGTTAAAGGACACCATAGCTGCCATGTCAGAAGCTGGCCCCTAGTTGCTGGTCTATAATTTGGAGTATATATTCAGAGGATAGACTGAACCTCTGACCCACATCAGAAACATCTTGAAGGGTATTAGTGCATTAACAGCCAAAATAACAGATTGGGTTTTAATAACGAAAGCACAGTGTGCCAAGAAGGGACATAGTGGCATTTGAAATTTCTCTATGAATTAACAAAGGGCCCAGCACATACAGATTTTTTTGTGAGCTGACGCAGAGACGAGGTAGCCTTCAATCAAAGCAGCCACTTGGCAGATTGCTGGGCTGGTTCTTTTTTTAACTTCTCATTATGGAAATTCTGAACTCATACCAAAGTAGAATTGTATAATGAACACTGTGCACCCAACACCCAGCTGTAACTCTCACTGGCTCCCGCTGACGTCACTTCACCTGGACCCCTTCTCTGGATCGCATGAAAATAAGTCCCAAGTAGAATATGATCACACCAGCACATATCCACACCTTCATGAATTTTTTGAAAAAATCATGTCAGTGTTTTAGCTGAAAAAAAATTGTTTCTTAATGCTATGAAATATTCAATTGTCTCATGAATATATATATAAGTGCCTTTTCTATGTGTTGTTTCAATTCGCTTGAGTCAGGGTCCAGTTAAGTCCCCGTACACTGCAGTTGGCTCTACACATCTTATTCAATAGATTTCTTCCTTAATCTCTTTCTTCCTTACAGTTTACTTGTTGGAAAAACTTACTTTAAAATGACTTTCTCTCTTTACTTGACATTAAACATTACTCAGTGTCTTGTCTGTCATAATTAAAATCAAAATCTGGGTTTGAACCCGGTGGTGCCTGCCTGTAAAGCCAATACTTATAAGGTGAAGTCAAGAAGACCCCCCCAGTTTGAGGGTAGTCTGGGCTGCATAATAAGACCTAGCCAGAAAAAAAAAAAGTATGAAAAAGAGCAAAATATGAGGAGGGAGGGAGAGAGGGAAGAACTAAGATCTAACCTAGGTTGCTACTCAGTAGAAACTCTGTTAGAGACTCCTGGAGGCAGAGGCTGCAGCCATCTGATAAAGGGCATTTGGGGACTTTGCACTTAATCTCAGTGGACAGACTGCTTCACTTTGTGCCAGTCTCTGTCTCTGCCCCTGTGTTCTTCTGCCATGCTGTGTGGCTTTAATGCAGAATCAAATAAAATGTGATTGCACTTATATTCCAGTACTAACTCAGAATGAAAAAAAATTTGTTTTGTTTTTTTTTTAAGTTTTCAAATGGGCCCAGTATATACTTTAAGGGATTTCAACAGAAGTATTTCTTTAGAATATTTTATTGTTTGACAATTTCATACATGTATACAACATATCTTGATTACTCCTACCCTAACTCCTTCCCCCACTCTCCATAGCTTTCCTAAAATTCCCCCCTTCTACCTCTATTTTGTCTTTTTATTTATTTTTTATAATCTACCCAGTCCAGTTAGTGTTGCCCGAATGCCTGGGTGTGGGGCCTTCCACCTGACAGTGGCACCTACTAGCAGCCTCATTCCTGAAGAAATATGACTCTTCCTGTCCCAGAACATTGAGGGGAAAACAGATCCTCCTGGAGGAGACTTAGACAGGGACCATTCAAACACTAGCTTTCTGACAGTTATTCACAGGCAAAGGCAGTTCCCACCAGAAACACAGCAGTCAGCAAATCTCCACTACACGGTCCTGTCACCCATCCTCTAGATAATGTATTGTGGCTATTCCCTCATGACAGCTGACCCAAGCCTGCTGATGTGGAGTGGAGTTTTTGGTGAACATCAAGTTAGCAAAAACTTGGCAAGAGCCATAAGTTAGCACATCACAGGCTGCACAGAGCTCTTGAGTCGCAGAACAAACGTAAAGTGTTTCCATGCTCAGTAACTGAGTAAGGACCAGTCTGCCTCCTCACAGGGAGATGCAGGTCAGCTCAGTTCCTAATCTGCCTAGCTTCCTTCCTTTCATGGGCACCTGGCACTGATGCCCTAGAGGATCAAAAAGTGATGGCTGGTCTCTGCGTCAGGTCTGACTGGAAACTTCCCCCAGGCTGGGGTCTGTCCACAAAACTCTGGGGCCTGCAGCCCCTTCTCCACTAGCCAGTCTCAACCTGGCCCTTAAAGTCCTTGGGTTATGGAAGTAAAAGTTACAGTAGAGGGTTGGGGAGATGGCTCAAAGGTTAAGAGTACTGACTCCTCTTCCAAAGGTCCTGAGTTCAATTCCCAGCAACTGCATGGTGGCTCACAACCATCTATAATGTGATACGGTGTCCTCTTCTGGTGTGCAGGCACACATGCAGGCAGAATATTGTATACATGATAAATAAATACATCTTTTAAGAAGTTGCAGTAGATATGAAAAGAATAACAACTACCACATCCTTCAGTAAGGAGTTAAGAAGGGGTCCTACTTTGTGATCCAGTCTGGCCTTGAACTCACAATCTTCTTGCCTCTGCCCCCCACAACTGCCAATATCACAGACACATGCATCACTGCTCAGGACATTACCATATCCTTTCTCATAACTTTAGAAGCTCAGCTCAAAGTCAACAAATAAGATGTGAACAGCATGGCTCAGTTCATGATTCCCAATTTTTGTGTGTATGCTTTTTCATTTACTTATTTGGATGGATGGATGTTTTGCCTGCAGATGGTGCACTGCATATGCCTGTGTACCGTGTCCACTCAGTATTCACAGAATTGGGCATCAGACCACCTGGGATTGGAGTTACATCTAGAAAAGCTGCCATGTGGTTGCTGGGGATCAAACCTGGGTCCTCTGGAAGAACAGTCAGTGTTCTTAACCACTGAGCCATTGTTCCAGCCCCAATTTTCAATTTTTTAACTTAAATGCATGCTGCCTTAGAAACATGTTACATCTGTCTGAGGGCATAATTGGTGCTAATTGTTGGTCACCCTCTTTACCTTTCTTCAGTGTCCTTAGAGAATTCTATCAGACCATAGGGTGGAGAACACATCCATGACCTCCAGCTCCTTTGCTCTGAAGACAGTTTTTAAAATCTGGCTTTGCCTTAATGCTTGCCTGTACCCCCTCCAGGTCATCCTCGGTTTTTCAACCAGCTCTCTACTGGTTTGGATATCATTGGCTTAGCTGGCGAATGGCTGACATCAACCGCCAACACCAATATGTAAGTCTTGTGTATTCTTTTCCTGTAAGCATGCATGGTGTATATGTCCTGTTAGGTTCAACTCTGATGGTTCTGCTCTCCTATAGCTCATTTTTCTCACAAAATCCTTTAGATTTGCCACAAGGTGAGAAACTATTCCTCAACAATGTAATAAGAGTGTGCTTGGGAAAAAATGGTAACCAGAGTTGAAATTTCTGTACGAAATTTCATAACAGATTTGTTTCTCTGAATGTACATCTTAAAAGGCTATTCTTTGGGATATGATTTTGGTTTCCATTCCCACCCAAGCACATTGGTACTTAGCATTTAGCCTGTATTCCCTATTATTAGCCACAAATTGGTTTGATCAACCTATTGATGAATTAAAAATCCTGCAACAACATTCGTCTACTGCTGATATAGCATGTAATCATTTCAAAATAACTGATAGTTTCTTCTAAATTTAACACTTTGGAAACCTTAACTTGCTTATGTAGACAACACTTTTATTTATTTCTGAGATCTTTTAAATTTGTACAAAATTTAATCCAAGATTTCCAAGGTGCAAGTGCAACCTGAGTAGTCTTCTCAGTCGCCCCTGATGTTTCTGTACATGTATGTGTCATTTCTAGGGATAAGAATGTTTGACAAGATATAGAGTCATCATAGTTTAAGGATGATTATCCTTTCCCTCAATATTAATGGCAGTGTCTTTTCAGTGTCAGCACATTCAGGACCTGGCATAGCATTCAATTAAAGTATCTGAAGGAAATTAATGAAGCAAATTTAGTACAATAATTTAATAATAACTGCATAAGAACCACAGGGGTGTCTGTCACTGCTGGAATATTGAGAAACTATTTGTTATTTGTTAATTATTCTGTTGCACAAGGGACCAAACAGGCCTACAGCACACTAAACATGCGTTCTGCCATTTTGCTCTACTTCAGCCCCCGACTCCTTAAATTTGTTGTAAAGTAGATTCTGAAAAGTGAACTTAGGTGAAGGAGTGGGACTGTGAGAAGTGCCACATGACCATAGACAGAATGCTGGTTATTAAAACTCAGAGTAACTATGGCCAGCCACAGAGCCGAAAGAGCATCTTTAAGCTACGAGTTACTTGTCCACATACCAAGGCTGCCTAAGGCTGTGACTCAAAATAATAAATCTCCATTCAGAAATTTAGACAAAAACAATTAAAAGTAAATAGGGCAAGTGGGGCCTTTGGTGCTAAAAAGCATAAAAGTTCAACTGATGAGAGAATGAAAGTGGTTTTATCATACTCCCTGTTCATGAGTCGCGACACCTTCATGATATGTTGTTTGTGTTGGATCGCTGAGACTTCGAATGACAGGAATCCAGGTCAGAGACGCAGGAGATCCATGGCCTCCTCAAACACAAAGTGCCCCCCCCCCGCCCGTGCCATCTTTACTCTGTTATGACTTGTAGAATAGAATATTTATCGTCAAGCACAAACATCACAACATACTAATTATAACTTGGAGAAAATACACTAATGCTTAATTGTAGCACCAACAGGAAGGAACAACTGAAATTAGAAAACTCAGTCTGTTTGTTTTAACCCAGCAATTTAGGGAATAAGTGGGAAGAGCAGAGTAAAGAGCATGTGTGAATCTGGGCTGGGGATGTGGCCTGGTGGTAGGTCAACTTGCTAAGCATCTTAAAGGCCATAGATTTGATCTTCCCTCCCCCCTTCAAACAGTGCATGCTCAATAAGGCCCAAATACCCACAGTTCCGTTGGCCTTGCCCTCACCCGGTGTTTTTAATTATGTGTTGAATAGGCTTCTGGCTGTTGCTTCTAATGTTTGTAGCTAGTATCAAGGTAAATAAAAGGAGTCCTCTCCTTTAACCATTTATGATCAGATCTCCTCCTAAACGCTTTTTTTGAACCAGAAAACTCTCACAGATCCTCCCCCGCCTCCTTTTTGGTCTATATGAATAAAATCAAAATCCTTTGCTCTTCCCTTAGCTCAGCTCAGCTATGAGACACTAAAATATGTCCCAGCCATCCGAGGTCAAGGCCAAGCTAGCTAAATGACACATAATAATTGCCTCTCCACTGAACAGGAGGTATTCTCAAAATATGATTCCATCCCAACGGATCGATAGAGAAGGTTATTTAAAATGGTGAGAGAATTCCTGTCAGCTCTAGAGACAGGCGGTTGTGTGAGGAAGTGATAACTATTCTCCTGACAGTCTCCTCGGCCCTGGAAGATCATGGCATGTGACAGCATGCATGCCCTTGCGACAGTCCCTTCCTCAGCTAGGGATAACCGTTCCAAATACACCCGGGAGAGATGGGCAGAAGAGCTTTAGCGTGGACGCTTGTGACGGGATTACTGATCTGCTCACACCTCCCTTCCCACCCAGCCCACATCCACTGGGTTAGGGTAGCACTAGTGGAAGGGCGTAATTACTACCCTCTGAAAAGTCCTTTCAGAGATCGATCCAATAGCCTCATTTGCGTGGCAGTGCAGAGCACCTGCCTGCTTAGCAAGGAACGTTCATGTCGGTGTTTTTATACCAGCTTGAACATCTAGTTCTGGGACCTAGCTATTCTCCCAGGCAAGTCTCTAGGAGGACACAACCAAAAACTGCGCGAATGTGTAGCTATTCCTAGTATGCACCCCGTCCTCTCCCAAAGCAAGTCCACCACCAACAGCTTTGTGGGTTGTGTAAGCGATGGCACCTGGTGTGATATGTAATTGCGACAGCAAGATCTGGCTCACCTCTCCGCCGTGAGCTTGAGGGGTCCTGTGCATCTACTGCCTGATTTTCATGGAAGCTACACTGGAGGGATTTCCTGTGGAGTTATCAGTCGTCACACACTGAGAGGCAAGCTGTCAGAGCAGAGGCCGCAACAAACGGTTTCCGTTTGTCATGGAGAAACAGCTGCGTGTCATGGAGAAACAGCTGCGACTGGGATTTCTTGACCCTGAAATTGATAACTGAGATCTCACACACCGCAGTGTTCCTCTGAGTTTAAAACAGCAGAAAATGCACGGGTAATGACGTCCTCCCTGCAGAGTGGCCCTGAAGACTTAACAATAGCTCAGTCCTAGGCACCCATACCCCTAGGATAGGTAGGCACACACAGCCTCCTGGCTCTTGTTTCTAACTCTTGCAGTCTGTGGACAAAAGAACCTATCCTTAAGTTCCCCTTAGGTACCTTACTGATGCCACCTGCCATGTCTGGAGAGAGAGGAAGTCTAAGGATTGTGACAGCAGCCAGCATGAAAGAGTTTCCTTAAAGTCCTCAGCCTGGAAGTCACCAACAAAACAAAACCAAACACAAAAAACCACACCTTTTTTGGTTTATATTAGACCATAAAGCTCTCCGTTACAAAGTTACTTTACATTGTGTGGAGACTGCTGGAGTTCTACCCTTACTTTCTGTTTCAAAACTCAAGAAAACAAGAGGGTGGGATGGGCCAAGGGGCTGAGAAAGAAAGGGAAGGACCAGGGCAAGCAGGGGCATACATAGCATTAAGGCTAAGAAGCCTCAGAAGCCACACAAAACACTTCCCCATAGCAATTGTTCCGCCATAGCTAGCCCCACAAGGAAGCTAGAAAAGACAGGTTCTGGTCTTGAACTCTGAACAGACTGTAGTGAAGAAAAAGACAGCCGATATGGTTAATGACAGACAGACTGCAACAACACACCAGCAGCATCTTGACAATTGATTTACCTTAATTCTGAGGACAGCTCACCAAAGAGTGAGGTGGACTGTCAAGGGGCTGGCCTACCTCCCGACTCAGGGTCCCCGCTTAGCACCCCCCTCATCTTACTGTTTTTAAATCCTCATTTCCAATCCATGTTCTTAAGCTGTAGCCTTTGGTGGGGCTGCTTTCCTGGTCTCGGATCCTGGAATGTAGCCATGTGCTTTGGTTTCAGCGTCACCAACTTCTTCGGGTCTGCACTGACCTTTGATCGCTTGACTTCATCTTTCACCTGTCATTTGGAAAAGGGGTTCCTAACCTGGGGCCCAAGTTGTAAAAGGAAGAATTTCTTACAAAATAATGTGTATATCCACATATTTTACCTGGAGATAGGGGGCTATAGTTTTCCAAGGACCCCTAAAGGGGTCTGTGATCCAATGAAATCAACAGTTACTGATCTCGGGTAAACTTCAAAGCCTTCCATAAGAATATAGGTGCAGGAAAACCTTCTCACTATAATCACAAATATGACCTGAAACAGATAGGCAGGGTCAAAACATCTCATTGGCCCACTTATCAGATCATGAATCAACAGCCATGACCAGTAAGAGAAAATTTTTGCAAATGTGCAGTTGTCCTAGGTGCGCACAGCTCTTCTCTTCCAGAAGGTTCCTCTCAGCTTCTAGGGGAGGAAGGATGTAAGGACCAAGTTCAGGAGTCAGTATAGCACTAGCTGTGAGATAACTGGTCCCTCAGACCACAGCAGAGACCCTCCAAAGAGATGCACCTCAGGTCAAGGACCAAATGCTGGATTTATCCTAGAAAGTTTCCGTCTCAAGCTTGGGATGTCTTTGAGTCCTCCAAACATAGGGGACTGTGAGGCACATAACAGCCACTCTGTTTCTGGGGAGCAAAATTTAAAGAAGACCAAGGAACCACACACCTAACACAGAAACACATTAAGCCAGATAGCCTCCTGATGGAGCTCTAGACTTTTCTTGCCTGCCCCAAAGGGAAGGGCCATGTTCCTGGTCCTTAACAAGGAAGACTGGTTCATGCTAGGTTGATTCTATCGTGCAACACATCAGAACCAACTCCTTGGTTTTCGGTCTCACACAATCTCCCTCTTCGTATGGTTCCCACCCGACTGTAACACTGACTTGCCTCTAACTCGACTTCTATTCAGTCCTTGAGATAGTTTTGATATTGTGGTATATGCTTCCGTTGTTCCTTTCCTTGACCTACAGAGGTTTCTTATTGCTATTTGATACTGTAAGACTCGAGCACACAAGCTACCACCAGTACCTCTTCACCCTGCAAACATTTTGGCCATTCCAACATGTCCAGAAGTCAGTGGAACCATGGATAATACACTCATTCACAATGCGGAGACGCAACTCATGAGTCTGCCTCCTGCTACACTCAGCATCCCAGGCTAAACCAGGAACCCTTCTCTTCTTCTTCCTTTATCAGGCCATCAGACATGAGGGAGTGTTGGTTGCTACGGTGATGGGGCTCAGAGCAGAACCAAAGCATGAGTGTGACCTCCAGAGGTGATGGTAACTGAACACATGTTTTCCAAGGGACTTCCTCCCAAAATTTCAGGGGACCTCCAAGGAAAATGGACATACTCCTTGTGAAACAAAATCCTTCTCCTCCCACCAGACATATCTCAAGGATACTCTTGGGTGTTTCTTTTGTCCTCTTGGGTTGCCACATGACTGATGTGACTGTTTTCCCTCCCATCCTGATTAACGCTTATTGGCATCACCTATGTTTTATGTAGAGCAATAGTTATCCCATTCCTGCAAATAGCTTTTCTAAATCATTAAGCAAGATTCTCATTAGTCTTTGGCATTGGCATTCAACCCCAAACTCCTAAGTGATGACAATGCCTCCTGTATCACTTGGCTGGCTTTGTCTAGGCATCTCTTTTCAGCTAGGATAGTTTTTGGCTCAGCCTAAAGCTTAAGAAATCCAAGGCAAAACAAGCAAAAGAGCCTCGGATTTAGCAAACAGATTCTGTTTTCAGGCTCAATTTTCTGTGAATGCTCTTTCTTGACTTCTCTTGGGCCCTGTTTAATACCTTGATCTTGCTCTGATGACTGTCCTCCCAGACAGTGGCAAGGCTTTGAACTTCTTTTAAAAGAACAGGGCTTGCTTCATTTGCATCTGTTTGTTGGGAGACACAAGCAACCTGCCAGGACATCTGATATTCACAGCCAGATATGTATGCAAGTTGACCGTCTTCTTGTTATTTATAATTTGTAATTAGAAAATCATCACTTCTAATTATTTTTGACAGATATCGGCTCCAGAGAGTTATAGATACATAGTTTTCCTTAGGGATTATTAGAAGAAAGAACATGCAGATAATTACATTAAGATCTTTAAAACACGGGTCAATATTCCCAATTATCTTCACAGTCAGCTTTCGGATGTTTACATTGTTTCTGAAAGATAGACTAGTCCTGCCTACCAGTGTGAAACTGGCAGTCTTTTTAAAAAAAAAAAAAAAAAAATTGATTCAACCAATTGTAAGTAGAAGCTAAAATGCAGTTTTTCAAATTAACATTTGCACTGCCCTACAAATAGTAAATAGCGTGTCCTGTCCTCTGGGCTAACCACACCTGAGACAGGCGAGGCTCTCTTTTGCTGGCAAAATATCTCACAGCAGCAGACTCTCCATACCTCTCTTGGTGATCCAGGCTGGTTTTGGACACTAGGACTGGCAGACATGTGGTTTCAGGAAACAAATCATTCTAGTGGTTTTGAGTATCCATTTACAGTGCCCAACCACAACTGCCAAACCAATGGGCCGCGCTCATCAAAATAAGTAGGTTTATTTCTTCATTCCCCTTCTTCCTTTTATCACCACCCCAGGTTTACATATGAAATTGCACCCGTGTTTGTCCTCATGGAACAGATAACACTTAAGAAGATGAGAGAGATCGTCGGATGGTCAAGCAAAGATGGTGATGGGATATTTTCTCCTGGTAGGTCTCTTTTCTGTAACTAGTTGTCTCCAATACTGCTGATGTGGCTCCTTTTATTCTTTTTTTATTAAACTTACTAACAAATGTCAACTATGGGAATTAAGGGGTTTCGTCATGACATTTGCATATGTGCATATATTATAATCGAAGGTCCTAACACTCTGCCTCCCCATCTTCATCAGGATGAAGGCAAGAATGCCACCACCCCGTGAGCCAACTAACCAAGGCTATGCCTGGCTTATGCTAAATGCTGTTGTTCTGACAGTAGCAAAACCAGGGATCAGTGAATCCGATCATCAACTTACTGACTCCAGCCCAAATACTATATCTATTTTAATCTCTAACTCAAAGTAGATACGATAAAGTCTTTAGAATAAAGACTGCTATCATTGGGTATAAGAAGCAGTTATAGCTGGTGCTAGAGGCAGTGCGACCGCACAGAGGGAAAAAGAAGAAATAAGAATACAATTGTCTAGGCGATTCAAGCAGACTCAGATTTACCTATTTCATTCTCGGGGAACTAATGCAGGAGTGTTGTGTTGGCCAGACTCGAGGAGGTATCTTCTTTCTTCTTGTGTCATTATTTAGAGGGACATGAGTGAGTTTGTGTCTGTTCAGCTTAGACCTCTCCTAGGCTCATGTACTCAGCTGGGCTACTCTTTGAAGACAATACCCAAGTCGGTACCCAAGGGATGTACCGTTTCTTTCTGCAAGCTCCATTACTCTCTTTCTCTGCCTTTGTGAATTCAGGGGGCCGATTCAGCTTTGTTCAGTAAGATGGACAAGATGGAGGCCAGGAGGCTGTAACTTGCCATGTCTTTGTAGCTGCTATCACTGCCTTCTATACAGGCCATGGGTCAGCACTGCAATACATGAATCACCTTCAACAATCAGCCTTCATAGCCTTGGAAATAAGTCACCACTTCGAGTTTCAGGGCAAAGGGTCCAGAGGGAAGGCCTTAGGAATAAGGAAACCAGCAAAACTTTGGGGGATACTGTCCTTTCCCTTCCTGATGTCTTGGAACACCAGCTCAACCTTTGTGTAAAAAAACAACAACAACAAAAAAACTCAACAGAGCCCCGCTACAACCTTTTGCTGTTGTTGACAGGGGGAGCCATATCCAACATGTACAGTATCATGGCTGCTCGCTACAAGTACTTTCCAGAAGTTAAGACAAAAGGCATGGCAGCTGTGCCCAAACTGGTCCTCTTCACCTCAGAACACGTGAGCTGGGGACTCTGGCTTGTGGATTTGTGGTGTTTTCCAAGGGACTGTAGAGCTTTTAACCTCAAGCCTCCATTTGTTGCAGAGTCACTATTCCATAAAGAAAGCCGGGGCTGCACTCGGCTTTGGAACCGACAATGTGATTTTGATAAAGTGCAATGAAAGGTAGGCAGGGTGGAGTGGGTATTGAGTTCTTGATGGATGAAATGTGTTCATCTGTTAAATTCATTTTATTGTGCTTAAGGACTGGCTCAGTACAGTATGCCAAGCTGCTAATGGCCTGTTGAAAATATCCAATTAAAAATTACTTTTTGCTGCTGATGAAAGAGGATTTCTTTCTTGTATAATCTTGTTGATTCTTTATTTTAATTTTTCTCTTTTTATAATAATTACAGGGGGAAGATAATTCCAGCTGATTTAGAGGCAAAAATTCTTGAAGCCAAGCAAAAGGTATATATGATTTTGTACATCTGAAACTTCAGTGAATACTTTTTTAAAAAATGGCTTGTTTTTTACCTACACAATGAAAAAATTGTATAATAGAGTAATTTTATTATATTTCTAAAATCCCTATTTCAGATAGTCACTTATTTCCAACTTAGGAAAGAACTAGACCTCAAAGCTGAATCTACAAGACATACGTTTGATGTGTGTGCGAAAAGTAAAGAGTTCAGTCATTAAGTCACCATATGCCAAGTCATTAGCTTGATCTTCTTCAATAAATCAGTTCCCTAGGATTCAGAAAAAAAATCAGCCAAGTTGAGCTTTCTATCCGTTTCTTGTTAGATATAGTCTCCTTCTAACAAGTACCATGTCATCTTGGGACTCTGTTTAGGAAAGTGCTTCTGTGCCCAGCAGATGGTTCACAGTACTTGGCAAATCCATCCCCCAAAATTCTACTAAACAAAGCCATTCCATAGAGCAGATGTACCCCCAAGGCCCTGCTGTGGGGCTGTTTACCACCACACTGTTATTTAGTTACCTTCTTGTGCCTTCTTCTCTGATTGTGACTGTTTGCTGGGGCCTCAACAGAAGCCGGGGATGGAGTTTTACTGGCCAAGCCAAGCGGGGGATGGAGTTTTACTGGCCAAGCCTGAGTTCCTAAACTCTCTGAGACTCACAGATCTCCCCAGCTTGTCCTAGCTCCTTTCACTTATGTCTTCACGTTTGTCTCACAGTTACAGACCTTCTACTATTATGATGTGGGTGAGCATGCATGTTTACGTGTGTGTGGGTGTGTGTAGGTGTGCATGTGTGTATGGAAGCCAGACGACATGAGGCCTCAGCACCACATCATTCATTTGAGACACGGTCTTTCCCTGGCCTGAAACTCAAAGGTAGGCTAGGTTGGTGGACCAGCAAGCCTCAAGGACCACCTGTCTACACTTACCCAGTTCTGAGATTACAAGCATTGCTTGCACCAACGTGCCTGGCTTTGAAGTGTGAATTCTGAGGCTTGAACTTGGGTTCTCATGCTTTCAAGGCAAACACTTTACCAACTGAGCTAATTCCCCAGATCGCGTATCCACCTCTTTTGTAAAAACAAAAACCAAACAGTGTTTGAGTTCAATTGTGTCATCAAACCACCTAGAACAACATGGCTCCCACAGGGGTCATACCCAGGTGACACTCAGAAGGGAAACGTCTGGGTAAACACCTGCTCATCACTCTAAATACTAGTTAACTTTCCTTTTGGTTTTTGTCACATAACTTACCACTATGATATATTTTACATATTTGTATTAGTTAATTTTAAGTCTATCAGGTTAGAACTCTGTATCTACTTGCTCCCTGTGCTGTTCCCAGCACCAAAAGATCTAGTATATAATAGTCAATCAAAAGAAACAAAAACAAAAACAACAAAATGAGCGAATGAACAATGAATGCTTCTAGCTGTGGTCTCTGACCCACGCCAGCTTGGCTCACGGTTACAAATGCATATCACTGCCTTCTACGTCTCATAGAAAGGAATAGATTGGGAAAGGTTAAAACACACAAACAAGGGAACTGGGGAGATGGCCCAGCAGTGGAGAGGGCATACCACTCTTCCACGGAATCAGAGTTTGGTTCCCAGCATCCAAAACATGTTTACAACCAGCTCTGGGGTATCTGAAATCCTTTTCTGTGCTCTGAGGGTACCAGTACATACACACACACACACACACACACACACACACACACACACACACACACACACACACATCAAATGAATAAAGAGACAAATAAATAAATGAAAATATTTTTAAAGCACTAATCAGCTATCTCTTTCACCTTGTAGGGATATGTTCCCCTCTATGTCAACGCAACTGCAGGCACAACTGTTTATGGAGCTTTTGACCCAATACAGGAGATTGCAGACATATGTGAGAAATACAACCTTTGGCTACATGTTGACGTAAGTGCCCTGTCCTCATCGCACACAGTCCTATCCTGTTAAGGGCCAGAAACAGCATTGCCTTCGGCTTTGCCTCCAGCTTGTCTGAACACCCTCTCTGGCCTTTCCTCCATACTCTTTAGCTAGCCATCTGTGAATAGTACAAGCCACAGAACCTGCCCACCTTCTGGGATTTATCCCAGGTCCTTACTGGCCAATAGGTTTTATTTGTTTGCTTTTTGGGGTGTGTGTGTATGTGTGTGTGTGTGTGTGTGTGTGTGTGTGTGTGTGTGTGTGTGTCTTTCTTCCCTTTACTATGATGAGCTTTTGGATGAAAGGATGCAAAGTAAAATGTAGCTGATTTCAGAAAAAGAGGGAGAGAGAGAAAAGATGCAATATACAGAAAGTGAGTGTGAACACTAGCCGTCTGCCTGCATCCCCCACCTGTAACCCTTCAAAGAAAAATGCCTACCTGCTGCTTTCAGAAAAATAAGGGTGTATACAGAAGATGAGCAGCTAGGAGAGTAGTCCCAAATTTTTCCAGTAAAAGCAAATGTGTGTTCCTACACACGTGATTGGAGCCTTTTGTTCTCTCTCTCTCTCTCTCTCTCTCTCTCTCTCTCTCTCTCTCTCTCTCTCTCTCTCTCTCTCTCTCTCTCTCTCTCTCTCTCTCTCTCTCTCTCCCTCTCTCTCTCTCCTTCTCTCTCCTTTTATTCTCTATTTCTCTCTCTCTCTTCTCTCTCTCGTTTTCTTTTTCTTTCTTTCTCCTTATCTATTCTCTTACTGGATATAATTTCTTAGTAATAGACAATAGCCAGTCTCACTGCTGAATAAATGACTAACAAAGGCTGTATGGTGCCTCAGCTACGCCAGGCTATCCAGTAAAACATGTACCATGGTACCCACAGCAGTGTCTCCTATAACTGGAGCTTTGCGGGTCTCCAAATCCAGCAGGGTTGGTGCCTTCTGAGTTCACCAGAACTTGTTTGGAAGAAACAAGTAGTTGTGCCTGCCTTCTAAGCGGCCTTGAGTACCTTCATGGCAGTGCAAACTGGTGTATTGGGCTCCGAGAATCCCTGGTTTCCACGGCGCTCTGGGCCTTTGGATCTTGATCCACAGTATCCACAAGCTCAAGCCACCTTTCCTATATCGCTAAGACATTCTCTGGAGGAAGTTTATATGAAGAAACAGCAAGCAGTGAAGCGCCTGCAGCCTGTGCAACTAGAACTGTGTGTGTGGACTTACTCCATAGCTCTTCCTTTGTGGAACCTTGACTGGCCTGCGACTTGCAACATATACAAGGATGGTCTCAAGCTCGTGGAGATCTATCTGTCTCTGCCTCCCTAGTGCTGGAACTAAAACCACACCCATCTTAGTTTTAGGTTTTTCAGCATCACAGCTCCCCTTGTCTCTCTTCTGTCATTGCAGGCTGCCTGGGGCGGTGGACTGCTCATGTCTCGGAAGCACCGCCACAAACTCAGCGGCATAGAGAGGTACCGTGGGCTCCGTGGCCCTCATTCATCTCCTGCATCAGATACAATGTACACTTTGGTCCAGTCCCTCCTCTTGCAGCCTTGATGCCAGCCTTAGCTCCCGCAGCCTTGATTTTCAGTGGCAGATCTCAATATAACTAGGCGGATTTTTAGCTGGTAGTTTGGTTTGGTTTGGTTTGGTTTTGGTTTTAGTGGTGACTGCATGGTTTATTTCCTACTCAAGTGAGTCCTCGGTGAGTTCACAGTTGCGGGTGCCTAGGAAGGAGGAAAGAAAGGTGAAGAAGACAGGGAGGTCTCTGATTCCCTCAGCTCTTCTTCCTCAGCAAGGCAGCTGGTGACTAATATGCACCGCCCCTTGACTTATCTTGGTAGTTAGGGCAAAAGAGAGGCAGGAAGCAAAGGCATAGTAAAGAATATTCCAGGCAGAGGGCATGGTCAATCCAAAGGCCTGGAGACAGAAGTCTTGGCAATCTTGAGGACAGTGGGCATGGAGCAGAGTGGAAGAGGTGACTAGCAGGCTGTGAGAACGCTGGACCAGGGGAGCTCGTTGGAACACTAGCAGTGACTCTGGGCTCTGTAGCTGCTGCTTCGCCTGCTCCCTTCTCTCTGTTCTGAAACGCCATTGTCAACATGAGATTAGCTTGTTAAAGATGAAATTATAACCCTATAATTTGGAGGGAAGTATACTAAATATAGATGAGCCAGCCCAACTCTACTTTAGACTACCCAGACACTTCTCATTTTGCATCTTTGGGTCCAGGAACAGGTGAAAAAATTGACACTAGAATTGTTCTTTTTTTTTTTTTTAAACATTAAAGCATGCATGTTTTTTGAAGGGACCCATATTCACATTGTGCCCTGTTTCCCTCTACTTGCAGTAGCAGAGAACCATTTACGTCATGCCTTCAGGACATTCAGGAAGTCATTTTAAAAGACATTTTATGAGATCTAAATATAATGTTTAATGACTTGACATGTGACAGCAATGACAAGAGTGCTTAGGTTCGTGCCTTCTAAGTGGACTGACGTGGATGCTCTTCTATGGTGTCAGCACTTATTTAACCTCCCTGGAATTCCTCCCAGGACTCCTTCGTGAGGTTTCCTTTCTATGCATGTAGGGGAAAAGTTCCTCAAGCTCTGCCCACTTCCCGAAACTCAAAATACACACACGCATGCATGCAAGCATGCACACACGCACACGCACGCGCGCAGGCACACACAGGACATAAGGAAGAGGCTAAAAACCCACAGCAAGGGTTTAGTGCTGGGTGAGCACAGACTAAGTCTGAGGCAATTTTGATATCAGAGGAAACACCCTTCTCGGTATTAAAACGCAGAGGCCAGTTGTGGCCGAGGCCATCAGAAAAGGACCCACAGCCCACTGAAGCAAATTTCCCAAGTTTGAACCATTACACGTTACATTCCGTTGTTTCTGTAATGTCCTAGCCCATGTGCTCCTTAGTCATCTAATTGCGTCTGACAGAGTGATGCAGTTGCTAGGAGACCATGCTTGCTAAGTGAGCATAGCAGCCCAGGCTGGCAAAAACGCACGCTTATTTCTCTCACTTAACCACTGCTGCTAGGTAGTCAAAGTCTGTGGCAGTGCAGCTGATTGTTGCATTCAGGTGTGCCATCAGCAGGGAGGGCCTCATCACTAGCCCTTCTTTAAATCAAAAGAGAAAGGCAGGAAGAAGTCTGAGGCTGTCACCTAGGAGGAGGCAGTCTTGTATGCAGATTGTGAGTGCTAGCTCTGTAAAGAGAGAATTGTGGACTTGGACCTTGAGTCCAGCGCGTCCCAGCTGTGTGACTAGAAGCACTAGGAATATCTCCGTCATAGTGCTATTGTGAGAACTGCACACACTAAGCCCTATCCCTATGATAGTGTATTACTATATATTCATATATTGTATGAACTTGTTTTTATCTTTTTAAAAAAAAAAACATGTATTTATTATTATGTATACAGTGCTCTGCCTGCATGTACACCTGAAGGCCAGAAGAGGGCATCAGATCACATTATAGATGGTTGTGAGCCACCTTGTGGTTGCTGGTAACTGAACTCAGGACCTCTGGAGGAGCAGTCAGTGCCCTTAACCTCTGAACCATCTCTCCAGCCCTTGTTTTTTTTTTTAATCTTTTATTCAATTCTGATAAGATAGATATGAACTTGGAAGCACAATTGAGTTATATACAAGCTAGAAAATGTTGGGACTAAGATTGAGATTTGGACAGTATACCTGCAAAGCCTGAGTCCTTAGGCCCGTTTCCCATCATTACACACCTAAAGCTCTGAGAACACATGAGTAAGTGGCAGCTGTGGTTAATAGCAGCTTTCTAGAATTCTCCAGTGCAGTACCTTGAGAGACTGACTGAAGCATGTGCTTCTTGTTGAGGGTCAATTTAGGAGACTGGGCAAGGAAAGAGGCTGTGACTTCAGTGGAGATGAGAGAGATCTTCCTCAAGAGGACAGACTCTTCTCTCCCTTCCTCCCATCTTCTCAGAGGTTCCTATGTGTCTTCCAGGGCCAATTCAGTCACCTGGAACCCTCACAAGATGATGGGTGTGTTGCTCCAGTGTTCAGCCATTCTGGTCAAGGAAAAGGTTTGTAGTCCCTTGGTTAGTAGCCCCAGTGTGAGCCTGCAGACTGTCTTCCCCTCCCCCTCTCCCTTCCCCACCCCCTACCCCCTCCTCCTGCCCCTCCCCCTTCTTCCTCCAGCTAACATTGATTTCCTCTTGGCTCTTGCCGCTTGGGTTTCCTCTATCTTCCTTTAGTGCTTGGGACCCTGGTGGTGACAGACCCATTAGCAAATTTATTTGAATATTTCTTTATGTCTACAACAGACCTGAGAGTGACCAGTGAGCCACCCAACCAATGAGAACAAACCATGCTCACTGGAGCATCCTTTGAGTTCTTAGTGAATATCTGTAGTCTCAAGAGATTAAATATATATTAAATATATTAAAGTATATAGATATTTATATATATTAGATGGAACAGTAAGTACAAATACCGGCTTAGGACAGCAGGGACTGTTAACCAGACATTTCTGTGAGGCCAACAAGATGACTCAGTGAGTAAAGGCCCTTCCTGCCAAGCATGAGGTGCTGTGTTCTGTCACTGGAATCCACATGGTAGAAGGAGAGAACCAACTCCTTCAAATGTCTTTTGATCTCCACATATATGTCATGGTGTACACAACACATGAGTGTGTGCAGTACACACTCTCTATCACACACACACACACGCACACACAAAATAAATAAACGTAATTTTTTTTTAAAGCTTCTATAGTATGTTGGAGACATTTTTCCCCCACCACATACTCAGTGCACCGATGCTGCAGGACAGCCACCCACCGCAGCTTGCCTCCTGTGGGAGTCAGGACCCACACTGGCTGTCCTCCATTTTAACATCATAGGAGGTCTTGCATCTGTTTACAGCACTTCCCCACCCACAGAACCTTTTACTGCAAGCTCTGCCCAAACACAGACAAAATAATTCCTCCTTGAATCTGAAAAAAAAAAAATCCTCAGTGCACCCACACACACTTCCAGATGTTCCTTTGAAGAACAGTGAGGCTCTTGTTGTAGGCATCAGGCACAGAGTGACAGAAGGCAAGGCAGGGGCCTTCCCAAGAGAGGCTTTAGAGGACATCTGAACCTAGGGGAGGCCTCAGAAGAGGGGAGGTACGGGCCCCCAATCCATCCTTGCACCCACATCTCTGACTGGTGAGTACAGTTGCTTGCATCTTGACTTCCGTGACAGGGTATACTCCAAGGATGCAACCAGATGTGTGCAGGGTACCTCTTCCAGCCTGACAAGCAGTATGACGTCTCCTATGACACCGGGGACAAGGCAATTCAGTGTGGCCGCCACGTGGACATCTTCAAGTTCTGGCTTATGTGGAAAGCAAAGGTATGGAGGGGGAAATCCTGGAAACTGAGAGCTATGAGCACAGGTGCAAGAGAGGCAGTGGTGTGTCACAGACAACTCATGTGCATGTAACTGTATCTAGATAATTGAGTTAATTGGGTTTTTTTTGTGTGTGTGTGTGTGTGTGTGTGTGAATGGAATAACTTCCGCCCTATGTCAATTCTCTCTTCTTCAGTTCATTTTCCTTAGTTTGAATCACCATGGAAATTTCTTGTTCTTTTAAAAAAAATTTTCCCTTGATCTTATAATTCTCCTATTACTAAAAAATCCACAATAATTCTTCCTAAACTTAAAAAAAGGTTTTTATCGTGTGTGTGTGTGTGTGTGTGTGTGTGTGTTTTATGAATGTGAGTGTGCATGTGCCATAGTGTGTATGTGGAGGTCAGAGGGGAACTTGCAGAAGGTAGTTCCCTCTTTCCAACATACAGGTTCAGATCAAACAGACTAGAAGGCTTGGTACCTTCACCCACTGAGCCATCTTGCCTGTCCCCCATAATAATTATCAAGAACTCTAAAATTATTTAGTGCAGATATAGAGAAAGATATAAAACTACTGTGTTAATCTGAGAAGAATACAGAATTCCTTTATGAGGCATCTCATCATTGAATACATATGTATATGTGTATTATGTGTGTACATATATGTGTACACACACACACACACACACACACGCACACGCACACACCACTGCAGTTTAAAGTTCTATTTAAATAATGGCTATCCCTTGTACTTTTTACACTGCTCTGGAAACTGCATGTGTGTTGTGTGTGGCACCTGTGTAGAGCAGTGTGTGTGATGCTGGGTGTACATGGTATTTTCTGTTTGTGGAACTCTGTGTGTGTGTGTGTGTGTGTGTGTGTGTGTGTGTGTGTGTGTGTATGTGTGTGTGTTGCTAGGATTAGAATGTGACACCAGACTGAAGGACACTGATCTTGCAGGCGTCATCCTCTTGGGTTGCAGTTCTGTATCCATGATAAAGCTAATGGGATTTCCAAAAACAAACTGTGAGGAGGGGTGATTACCACATGGCTGTTTCTAAAGAATCTCCACGCAGCCGAGCTGAAGGCCATTTGGCTTTCACAGCCTCGGAATACATCTGTTGTTTCTATTTACTTACTATGTGTTAATTTTAATTATTTTCATAGTAAAGATTTGGACTAACTTTCCCTCCAAACAATAAGGCTTTCCATTAATACCTAGTCTGATTTTTGTTTCTTCTATAGGGAAAAACTGGCAGATGATTAGCTTGCTTCCTTCTTGCTTCCTTCTTGCTTCCTTCTTAGCTATGTCACCTGGCCTTCATGTAGAGTCTAGATTGGATTGCTCCCACAAAGTAATTGCAGGCGTTTTGAGCACATAAAAGCCTTCATCACAATGAGAGAACAGGTCCTATCATTTTGCACTGCGGTAATGACCACATGACCTGGCTCCACATCTTCGTTTTGTCTAACAGTGGCCTCTTGGACTGTCCCCAGGAGGTTCCGCCCCCTAGGATGTGGAGGGAAAGTCCTGGGGTGGAAATCCTTTGCAAGGCAGAGTCCCCTAGTGCCACCACTTGGAGATGGCTCCTGCTCTGCCAGCTCTGGATTCTGCTTGTGTTCACTGGCCTCATGCAGGCCAGCCTCACGCATCTGTTCTCGTTAATGCCAACCCAATCAGCAGCCTGCATGCTGCTCTGCTAATCTGCCCAGCTGGCTTTGGGAACTCAACGCTCAGCCAGTTTGTCAATAGTTGAAGATAGTGTAGTCTCCACAGCTTCCATGGCTTCCACAGCTGCCTGCTGGCCTGTTGTCAGAAGGGACCAACACTGTCCTGTGAGGACTGTGGACAGGTTTGGCCAGGGTATATAGCTGGGGAAGATGCATTCTATGACAGCGTCTTTCAAAGCATCTGTGATGAAGAACTAGTTAGTTGTTCCTTTTACCTATCATGGACCAATATGAAACTATTAGAAAAATGAAATGCAAAACACCAGCTGCAAGTCATTACTTGTTCTTTCCATCAGTAGGTATGTTTAGTTGTTTTTAAGCGTAGCTAAATAGAACCAGCAAGATGGCTCAGCAAGTAGAGGTGCTTGCCACCAAGAGTTTGAGTCCCAGAACCCATATGATAAGAAAGAAAAATCTGACCCCCACTAATTGTCCTCTGACCTTCACACGCAGGTACACATAAAGGCACATACACACAGAGAGAGGCGAGACAGAGAGGAATAACTAAATGTTTTTAAAAGTCCTTAATTTCAGTTTCTGTACTCTTTCCACCCTGGACCTGCGACAGCTTTTAGGCTGGCCTCAGTTGAGACATAACTCTTTGCGTGGCACTATCCAAAAGTGAACTGGCTTGTGACTAACGTGTAGGAAGCTAAAGCCTGCTGAGCACAACTTCCAAGAGAGCAAACAAAGGTCTCTGATAGAGAAAGCATTTTCTTGCACTCGGGGGCCTTGGAGGCGCTGTGCCCATTTGATGATCTGGTCCTTCGTAGCCACCTCCGAGACCGCACCTCTCTGTATGCCCCATAAGCGTGGCCAGCATAGCCTTCGCAGGAGAACGCAACTCGATAGCAACAAACTCAGCTTTCTTCTTTGAAACAGGGCACCGTGGGATTTGAAAATCAGATCAACAAATGCCTGGAGCTGGCTGACTACCTCTACGGCAAGATTAAAGCCAGAGAAGAATTTGAGATGGTTTTCGATGGTGAGGTAGGTTGTTGCCATGGACCGGACAGATGGTGTTTCCAGAGACACCATGAGGGAAGTTCCTGGAGCTTTAGATTACCAACATCTCATCATCTTGCTCGAAACACGGCCCATTTCACCCAAGATATCGTTGCACAGCCCCGAGCGTATAGATACATAAAATAGGCATATTGAGGATGAAGACCAAAGAAAATCATTTTTTAAAGCTCTGGTAGAGAGTTTTGCTATTTATTAAAGACTAAAGTAAATGTGCATACTAATGAGCTGGGTGCTCTTGTTTGCTTTTACACAAAGAAGTAAATATTTTGGTTGAATAAGTGTTAGTGCAATATATACAGCGGCGGTTCTCAACCTGTGGGTTGCAACCCCTTTGGGGGTCGATTTGATCTTTCACAGGGTCACCTGAGACCATCGGGAAACACAGATATAATTCATAACAGTAGCAATGAAAATAATTTTGTGGTTTGGGGTCACCACAGCATGAGGAGCTGTACGAAAGGGTCTCAACGTCAGGAAGGTTGACAGCCGCTGCTGCAGAGGACCCTTAACATTTTGCAGAGTTGAATGAGATTTTTCATTTTATGTTCTTTAGTGTAGAGAATGTCACCTTGCACTACTATATAGTATGTCAATAGGAATATATCAAAAGTCATTTTTCTGTAACGGAACCATTTTCTGTAAAGTATGGAACACGTTGTACGTGTGATTTCACCCCACACACACACTCAGTCATACAAACCCATATGAAGTAGCAGTGTACAGTTAAAGGCACTGAACGCTGAACAGCACAGCTCTCAGCCAGCCCGTGGACCTAGAATGCTTGCTGTGGCCAGTCCTGACCCTTCGCTGTTCTTGGCCCTGTCTTGAGTTGGACTCTATCCATGATAAGTATCTCCCAGGCCCAAGAAGCTTAGAGGTCAGGCATAGCCTCATCTTTCAAGACTGGTTCTAAATGAGGGCTTGCTCTCCATGGATTGATTATGAAGAGAGCCAGATTAAACCGCCTCTACCTAGGTTCACACACTCCCCCTATTATACACAGCAAAGCACCTGCCACAATCTTCCCTGAGTGCCAGCCATGTGCCAGACACCAGGTTATATATTATTGGCCAAAACAAACACCGTGTCTGCCCTGGTCAGGTTCATAGTTGAATAAAGAAATATGGAATCACTGCCAGTTCTGGTTAAAAAAAAAAAAAAAAAAGGAAGCCTGTTTCTAAGACAGCCTGTTCACAACCCCCTGTAGCCGAGCACCACCCACAGCTGCCATATGTCCACTTACCAGCCAGGGTACCTTCTCAAGATACCACCTGAGAGTCACCAAACGAAAATGGAGTCCCAAGCACTCAGTGTCAACACGTGGTGCTCAGGCACCTCATCTGTGGGGTTTTCTTTTACAAGAAGTTCCAGTAGGAGCTTGAAATGGCAGCTATGATGTCTCCAGCCACCTAGGACAGTGATTCTCAACCTGTGGGTCCCAACCCTTTTGGGACGGAAAAGGACTCTTTCACAAGGGTCGCCTCACACCATCAGAAAACACAGATACGATTCATAACAATTATGAAGTATCAACAAAAATAATTTTGTGGTGGCGGGGGGCGCTCACCACAACACAGAGAACTGGATGGAAGGGCCGCAGCCTTAGGAAGGCTGAGGACTACTGCTTAACGCAGGCACAGTGCTAGCCACAGCGAAGTGGGAAACTGCAAACCTCTCTCGCCAACAGATACCCTATCGGTAGAATAAGCTAAGCAGCTTTCCCTCTGCAAGGCCTCACCAACAGCAGAGTAACATCCTTTTCTGAATTACTCAAATGCCATTGGTCTTAGCGTTTCAAGGTACAAAGGCAGTAGGGTTTGGAGGTCTAGGAAGTTGGTTGAAGGAGTCAGTGCTCTTGATGGGCAAGACCGGATAAGCAACACTTCCTGTCTGGTGCATTTATGTGCCGCATTGCTTTGGAGACCCACTCAGACCTCTTTCTTTTGGACTGAGAAAGAGAAAAACAACAACAACAACAGTTTTTTTCCAAAGATACCTCTGGCTGTTGGTCAAGTTCTAATCACTTTCTTTTTATTTGCTTGATTGTCTCTTGAAATCTCTGCAGCCCGAGCACACAAATGTCTGTTTCTGGTATATTCCACAAAGCCTCCGAGGGGTTCCAGATAGCCCTGAGAGACGAGAAAAGCTACACAGGGTGAGTTAAAGATGCTCTTCCTGTTCCAACTGCCCCCACTGCTGCTTGCCTTACCGGTCAACCCATCCTCACGCCACTACACTGCCACTAAGGGGAAGGATTAAAAAAAAAAAGTCAAAACCCAAAGCCTTGGGGTGGACTTTTGGGTAATGAGGTATTACAAAGCCATCTTAGTTTATACTTCTAGGGCCTGTGCTGCCCGCCTGCCTGTGCTTCAGACACAATAGGGACCTCTAAAAGACAGAGCGGGGGGAGGGGGCCACTTCAAACTGCTGCCCCTCATTACAGAGGCTCGTTTGGAACATTCCACCTTCTACCATGTCTGTTCGATTTCACTAAGTCCAAGCCTCCTTGAATGCTGACTCATGTTCCCTGCTGATTGCTACATCTCTTTTACCCTTTCAGCGTTACCGTCATGTTTATGTAACGCTTAAGTCCAGCATCCATTGAACGGGTATTTGATAAACTCAGTCTGTGTGCCGGGCAGTATCCCGGACTCGGGGCTATACCCAATCATAGCTTGTAGTGTTTTCCATCTTTAATTCTTTTTTTTTTTCTTTCCATTTTATTATTATTGTTCCAAGACTGGCTTTCAAGATTCACTTGCCCAGTACTTTCTAAAGGAACTCGCGCTTGGGTGGATTAAGATATTAGCTGTGGACAACACTTGGTTCTGAAACAATTTTTCTTGTCTTGGACAAATAGTAAAGATTAAATCGAGTCAGTCTGTTAAAAGGAAGGGTGTGTCAGCATCGGGGCTGAGTTTGGCTTTTTTTTTGTTCTGCATCTCCAGGTGGCACCCAAGATCAAAGCCCTGATGATGGAGTCCGGGACAACCATGGTTGGCTACCAGCCCCAAGGAGACAAGGCTAACTTCTTCCGAATGGTCATCTCCAATCCAGCGGCCACCCAGTCTGACATCGATTTCCTCATTGAGGAAATAGAAAGGCTGGGCCAGGGTCTGTAATTCCCCCCTCAAAAAACCAGGGTCATCAGCCATGCCCTTTCCCCTCTGGCACCCTGGACCACAGCTCTGTCAGTAGCTGACACACCTAGGCCATCTCATTGAAGAAAATTATAATCTCTTGAAGAATATTTGTCACAACCTCACGTAAGCTTGTTTGTTAGAGTTAGCAGGAAATAATGTTCTTTTTTTTTAAAAAAAAATTGCACATTAGGAATACAGTATATATGTATAGTTATGTATACCTCTCTCTATGTACATGTATGCATAGCGAGCGTGGCTTAGTTCTAGACCACAGCATGTCGCCCATCTCCAGAGAATTAGCCTCACCTCCAGGAGTTACTGAGAGGCTAACCATTTCGCCAGCAACTGCAGGACAGATAGCGCCCCCCCCCCCACTGCTGTGTCCTAGGGACCCAGGGAAATGTTGCTGGTGGGAGCCTCCCATCAGACCTGTTCCCGCCTAAAAGGATGATGGATGACAGAAAGCACCAGTAGATGACGAATGTCACACACACCCTTGTTAGTACCCTGCTAGGGGAAATAGTAGCAGAGTCTTTGTCACTATTGTGCTGTTGCTGTGTGTTTTTAGAGATTACTTTGTGTAGACTGCGTATATTACCGTTTGTCTGTCTTTGGGCAGGGGAAAGTACATATGATGATTTAAGTGTAGGTCAGTGAAATGTTTGCTTATTTATATTCAAATATATACCATGTTAAAGAGGCATCTTGTATTTTCTTCCCATTTGTACTGTATCTTATTTATATATTAATGAAGTGAGTTCTGGATACTGTTTATGGTATTTTCGTGCATTTGTGAGCCAAAGAGAAAAGATGAAAATTAGTGAGACTTGTATTTATATTAGAGTGCTCTTAACATAATGGTTTAAGCATAACATGCAGTGTCTGGAAGAGAACCCCGACGCTGTACATACAGTCATATATATGGAAATCCTGCTTCCGCAGCCTCCTCTCCTCTCTTCCCCCGTCTGGCTGGACGTCAGGTGTTCTTGATGCTTTTCTAGTAACTGTTGAATAATAATAATAACTAGATCTCCTGTAATTTTGTAGTCGTACATGACCAATCTCTGTGACGCGCTTAGCTGAAACCTAAGGCAACGGCGTTTCCGAAGATCTCCGATACACTGACCAGTCCCACAAGTGTTTTTGAAGACATGAAACCCACACTGTGCATTTTAGAGTATGCAAGAAAAATATAAATAAAATTAAAAAAAATATTCTCTGTGAAGAACTTGGACTCCTTTTTTTTTTTTTTTTTTCTTCCAGTCTGTGTTACATAGAGAGTTCCAGCCACCTGTACTTGGGATCCTTCATGGCCCATCCATTTCCCACTAACTGGCCCACTAGTGATGCTCCGTCTCCTGGTTAAATTGAACCTTAACCAATGGTTGCAGGTTCCTATGCCCTTAGTTAAGTTCTTAGTTAAGCCCCCCTTCCCCCCCGACCCCCCACCCCCACCTCCAACAAGCCCTGTTTCTCACCTTCCTGGCTGCATCTTAGAGTTGCATGCCTCATCAGTAAATAAATATTTCCACCCTTACCTCAGGGACAGTTTGGGGCTCTGACGTGGTGCGTGTGGCAGGCAACCATGCCTTCTGGTTTGGCCCTTACATCATCTGGCATCTTTGCCTGTCAGTCACAGACTTGTGTGCTTGTGCACTGCTCCCAACTTATTTCCTTATGAAATACATTTAGGTGCTCGACCATCGGGAAAGAGGGCCCGATTTCTGCACTGTTCTGTTAAGCTATGAATTCAAGGCTTTGTCTGCAGCACATGGGGGGGACAGAAAAATGACCCTCGTACATAGCGTTGCAATGGATTACACAAACTGGACTGTAGGGAGAGGTCAGAAAGATGCTTTTTTTTTTCCTGCTATTCTTTCCAATCTTTTCTGTGGGTTTCCCCTCCCATGCCCTTATTTGAATTCAGGCTCTCAGGTACCAGACGTGCCGTGTGCTGGCATTCGGCAGTCCCTCTCCATGAAACAAGTGCGCCTTCCACCTTTTATGCAGCCGAGTTTCTCTCTGCTCCCTCATTCTGCCATTGTTTCAGGCCACAAGCTCCCAGTAGAAGGGGGATGGAGGCTGGTGCTGTTGAAAACCTTGTACAGAGCATTTTTCTAGCAACTGTATCTTCTCAAAGAGGTCAGGGCTGGGGGGAAGAAAGGCCTAAAGGAACAAAGGAATTATTTTTAAAAGACTTTTAAATCTTTTTAAACTATATGTAGATATGTGTGTGTGCAAGTGTATGTGTGGGTCTGTGGTTATGTCTGTCTGTGTGTCTGTATGGGAGTTTGTGCACATGAGTGCAAGTGCCCAAGCGAGTCAAAGGCATAGAATCCTCTAGAACTGAGGTGGCAGATAACTGTGAGACTCCCACCCCCACCATGTGAATGCTGGGAATTCAACTAGCAGGAAAAGCAGTATTCATTCTTAAACAATGAGCCATCTCTCCAACTTCCAGAGGCATAATTTTTACCAAACTGTCAAAGTGACATCCAGAATTTATCTCCTGAACCTCAACATGTGTTTTGTTTGCTTTGTTTTCTTCTTAATGAGACAACTTAGAGGTAAAATTAGAGGAGCATTTTAAAATTAAGGTTAAAAAAAAGTTGTTTTTTGAGATGGGGTTTCTCTGTATAGCCTTGGCTGTCCTGGACTCACTTTGTAGAGCAGGCTGGCCTTGAACTCACAGAGATCCACTTGCCTCTGCCCCACTGAGTGCTGGGATTACAGGCATGTGCCACTGCACCCAGTGGTAAATTCACTCTTTATAGTTTTCTGTGTGGTTGTCTATGAATTTTGGCACACCCATTTTGTCTGTCAGTGATGTCATAATCAAAATCTAGCCCAGAAAGTTCGCCTTGTGCCTTTGGCCTGACCACCCCTCTTCTCCCAGCCTCTGGAGCCCTGTTTGCTGACCCCTTGAGTTCTGTCTTTTCCATCTCACATTCACGGAATACTAGGTAGAGCCTTCAATTGTGCTTCTCTCACTGTAACCTAAAGCATTTGGGACCCATCCATGTTGTCTGTGTAAATGTCCATTTTCCACCTCCGTGTTTCCAACTTAATTGAAGCAATTAAATTATCATAAACATTAGCATGCAGATGTTTTTATGAACACAGATTTCATTTAATTTGGGTAAATAGCTACGTAGGTGTAAGATTCCCAGATCATATGGTGAAAGCATATTTAACTTTAAAAGAAACTATTGAATTAATTAAATAAACTCTTTAGGGAATAGGTTTAGCTTCCTGTTTAGCTCATGGACATGCAATCACAGCTTTCTGTGTTTGAAGTTTACCTCTGATAACTCTTTTTTTTTTTTTCCTTTCAAGACAGGGTTTCTCTGTGTGGCCTTGACTGTCCTGGACTCACTTTGTAGACCAGGCTGGCCTTGAACTCACAGTGATCCGCCTGCCTTTGCCTCCCAAGTGCTAGGATTAAAGGCGTGCACCACTCTTTTAAGATTTTTTTTTCACTATTTTTATATATGTATATGTGTGTCTGTGTGTGGTGCAGGTACCAGAGGAGACCAAATGTGACAGATTTCCCTGAGCTAGAGTCACAGGTGGTTGAGAGCCACCCAACATGGATGCTGGGAACAGAACTCAGGTCCTCTGCAAGAGCCTTATGTGCTCTTAGGCACTGAGCCATCTCTGCAGCTCCTGATAACTAATTTTTTAAAGGGTATGTCTACTTTTAACTTATGTGTACGGGTGTTTGCCTGCATGCATGTCTGTGAACCATGCAGAGCATCCCCAGTGCCCTCAGAAGCCACATTTCCTGGAACTGGAGTTACAGACGGTTGTGAGTGGTTATATGGGTGCTGGGAATCAAACCTAGGTCCTCTGAAAGAGCAACAAGTACTCTTAAACTGAGCCATCTCTCTGGCCCTGATATTTCCCTTTCATAGCCCCACTGCTATTTGAATTATAGCATATACTTCAGTTGGCTTGAGCATGCTTTCCGGAATAAATACCATGAATTTTCCCAGTTTTGTTTGTTTGCCTTTATGCAGATGTTGTTCTGAATATTCCTGTCTCCTAGAATACAAGAACAAAGCATTTCTTGTTTGGTTGGTTGGTTGGCTGGTTTGGTTTTTATAAGGTTAATCTAGAAAGGAAATGGCTGATCACGGAGCATTTGAACTGGTAAAGCAATAGCCAGTTCTGCCGAAGGGGCAGGTCTAGCTCTCCGTGCCTCCCTGCATAGCCTCACCATCACTGGACCCAGAATGTTGCACTTTTGAGACAGATTGTGCATAAGACAGATCAGTTGTCGTGTGCCGCTTAGGCTTCTTAAAAGTGAACTCAGCGAGCCAGGAGGCCCTCTCTCGTCCCAGATTCAGGCATGTTTATCGAAAATGCCCTCCAAAATCCTCTGCCCTGGGGCAGTATGGACCCCCCACGTCTAAGACGTGGGCGGGGGGAGGGGAGTGGGCGGGGGGGGGGGGTCGGGAAGCAGCACTCAGCTAAAGGTGTGAAGGGGTGACTTCCAACAGGGGTGACTATTGTTTATCCCGATATAAAAATGCTGGCATTGGGAATGAGAAGCTGGAAGCTCACAGATGTGAGAAAAGTCTCCAACTAAGACCCAGTCGGGAACTCCCGCCCGAAAGGCGCTTCAATGGGGCTTCCTCGGCAGATTTCTGTGAGATGTTGCAAATGCCCCATGTGACGTCACCATCTGATGCTTGCCTCTTGTCCTTCGCTTTTACCTTTCTACGGTTTACTTCTTCAGGTGCCTTAGTTGGGGGTTCCTATCGCTGTGATGCAGCAAGACCAAAGCAGCTTGGGATGGAAAGGGTTTGGCTCAGGGATCATGGGTCACAGTCCATTGAGGGAAGCGAAGGCAGGAACTCACACAAGTCAGGGAGCTGAGGCGGAGGAGGTCGTGCAAGAGTGCTGCTTACTGGCTTGCTCCTTATGGCTTGCTCAGCCTGCTTTCTTAGGGTACCCAGGACCAGCAGCGTACCCACAATGGGCTGGGCCCTTCCCCATCAATCATTAGGTAAGGGAATGCCTTACAGCCAAAACTTATGGAGGCGGTATCGAGGTTTCCTGCTTTCCAGTGACCCTAGCTTGTGTCACGTGGACAGAAATCATGCAGAGCACTGCTGTCTGACTGACTGCCCCAGTTGTTTCTGCTGGATGTGGCAACTGTCTTGGTTGGTGCTGTTTTTCTATGCATCCACAGTCGCTATTTGCCACACACTTAATAAACCCACTCCCTCAAAACCAAAGGTTTTGTTACTGTAGATAATCCCTTGGGCCAGACAGGTGAGTCCAAGATAGTGTTTCCCTGTGGATTTAAAGTCCTCCTGATGCCGGACGGTGGTGGCACACGCCTTTAATCCCAGCACTTGGGAAGCAGAAGCAGGTGGATCTCTGTGAGTTCGAGGCCAGTCTGGTCTATAAAGCGAGTCCAGGACAGCCAAGGCTACACAGAGAAACCCTGTCTCAAAATAAATAAATAAATAAATAAATAAATAAATAAATAAATAAATAAATAAATAAATAAATATAATAAAGTCCTCCTGACTACAGACAGAGGTAGACATCTTTCCCCATTATTTTTGAGACTCGCTTGTGTCCAAAAAGACTCTAGAGGCTTGACCTCTGCCCACCTGTCCGTTGAAATGGCCTTCTCCTTTTCATTTTAGGTGGTCTTCGTAGCCTTTCAATACTTGCTTTGTTTTATTTTGCTTTGCGACCAGATCTTGCTACATAGGCCAGGCTGGCCTGAAACTCATGAGTTTCCCACCTCTGAGCATTGGTTGGGATAGCAGGGCAGGAACCATACCAGGCAGGGCAGGAACCACACACCAGGCCTCGCTTCTAATTCTTTTCTAAATGACATGTTTGGGGTCTGCTCTTCACTCAGCAGATAGTCTTTTGAAAAGCATGCATTCTCACATTTAATTTAATAAAGTTTCCAATGCTTTTATTGGTGCCTTCTGGTTTTTACATCGTCTTTAAGGAGTTCTTTCCTGTCCCAAAGTCACAAAGGCATCCCCGGGCATTGACTTCTAGGCTTTGAGGACTGATGCCTCTTTAGTCTGCCTTGATACCTTGAATTGATTTGTGCACTTGGTTCTTCTTTGGGAGTGAAAGGCCTGTGATTAGCCCTTTAGTCTTTCATATAAATTTTAGGGCCAATTCATCAGGTTGCACAAAATTATTTCTGCTGGAATTTTTATTGGAATTCCATTGACTCTGCATATCAATGTAAAAAATACTAACACCTTTTCAAAAGCTGCATAAAGCAGCAGTTCTCTAAAGGAGCTCTGAAGGGACAGACCTGCAAGTGGGAAAATGTCCTTAAAGACAGAAAGTTTGAAAAAAAAAGACAGAAAGTTTGTAATACTCAAAAGCCTGGGTACCACCTAGATATGATGACACTTCTGTCTGTTTATTTCTGTTGCTGTTGTTCCTGTTTTCTTCTTTTAATGTCTGTGTATATATGTGTACACACACATACACATGTGTGTGTGCATTTTCCTATCAGGATCCCACTGTTTATACATTACAAGCATAGTGTATAATAGTCTGTTACTATTTTATTCTAAATATGATGAAGTTGTCAATTTTTTCTTACAGTTTCTTATTTTTGCTCCATTATTAGTTATAAGTAGGTTTCTAATTTTTTACTTTTTTTCTAGTGAGTAAAACTTTTATTACAGTTGAGCATGGTGGCACATGTTTTTAATCCTGGCCCTCAGGAGACTGAGACATTCAGATCTCTGTGAGTTCAAGGCCAGCCTACAGGATAAGCTTCAGTCTAGTCAAGGCTATACAGTGAGACTAGATATAAAAACAAAACAAAAACCAACCTTTATTATTGTCCAGTAACCAATCTTTTTTTTTTTTTTAATTATTGTCTGGGGCATGAAGATGACTGAGTGGTTAAGAGCACTGCCTGTTCTTCCAAGGAACCCAGGTTCAATTCCCAGCACCCACATGGCAGCTCACAACTATCTGCAACTCCAAGATCTGACACCCTCACACCAATGCACATAAATTAAAATTTAAAAATTTTTAAAAATGTGTTGTCTGTTTGGTCTGGTATTGATACAGCTATATAATATTTCTTCATGCCAGTATCTGCTTGATAAGTTTTCTTTATAGGAATACTAACTTATATGTGTTTTTGGTTTGCTTTGTATAAATAGCTTATAGCTGGGTGTTTTTCATTTTCCCATCATATTTGTCTCTTAACTTAAGGATGTCATTCACACTGTCTTGTGTGATTTATGATGTATTCCACTCTTATTTTGTATCACAACCTTTACTTTTCCCATTTTTTTAATGGTTTTTTTCAAGACAGGGTTTCTCTGTGTAGCCTCAGCTGTCCTGGAATCCCATTGTAGACCAGGCTGGTCTCGAACTCACAGTGATCCGCCTGCCTCTGCCTCCCAAGGGCTGGGATTAAAGGGGGTGTGCCACCATTTTCAGTATAATTATTCTGTGTGCAGGAAAGGTATGTGGAGGATAGGAAACTGCACATATGCACGCACACACACTTACTCACACACACATACACACACACACACACACACACACACACACACACACACACAAACACACACATCCCACAGCTCAGGGGTGCAGATGACAAAAATCAGTTTCCTTTTCTTTCCATCCTGTGGGTCCTGGTGATTTAACTCAGGTTGTCAGGGGTGGAGACAGGGCTTCACCTGCTGAGCCCTTTCACTGACTATACTCTTCCGGTTTGTTTTGTTTTGTTTTGTTTTGTTTTTCTCCTCTCCTTTATTGCCCAAAGATTTGGATTAGTTGCTATTTATTTTGTGGTAGTTGTACTCCCCTCCCCATTACCCTCCCCTCCCCACTACCCTCATAGTTGTACTGTGCCTTTCTCTGGTTCCTGTAGACATGTTAGTCTCTCTGCTTTGCTGTTTTACAGGTTCATAGTTTTTGTTGTCTTCTCACTGAGAGATGAGAGCCTGGGCATTTTTTCTGTCTTATCGTCTGCCTCCCATCTACATGCCAGTGTCACCCGGTAGTTTAAGTCTCTTTTAACCTACAATTTGTACATTAGCAGTCTTGTTGAGCTAGTTTCTGCTTAGATGCACCCAAACATTCTCCACTACCTTTGATTGTGTGATTGCTCTCAGATCCCAGGCCTTTCATGTGGGCTGTTTCCTTTTTCCTTGATCTTCATGCCTCGACTTGGCTCTATGGAAGCCTGTGAGCAGTCCTGCTTTACGGTCGGCCTCTGGATTTGCTTCCCAGCTTTCATGTGTGACAGGCTTGAAACATCCGGGTGACCAGCCACATGGTGGATGGAGAGTGTAACTGCTAGCTAACGCAGACTGTTTTCTGCAGGGAACATTCTAGCTTCACCGCAAGGCCCTGCATCTAGTCACTGAGGGGTTCTGTTATCTTTCACATAATAAAGAAACCACATACGTGCATCACACTTACATGCAGCACGTTACATCTTTCCTCGCAGTAAAGGATGCTTGATATGGCAAATGATTGCAAGGGGCCTCACCATATTGCAAGCAGATAAATGGGGCTTTGTATGATCAATTTAGCATGCAAGATACTTCCTTATTCCTTCAAACCTCCTCTGGTTTCCCAGTTCCCCACGGCACACCTGTATGAGTTTTCATTTTACTTTGCATAAATATCTATTCTTCCCCCCCCCCCCCCCCCCCCGCACACACACACAAAGAAATTTGGAAAGACAAACTCCCTTTCTGATTCCAGATGTGTGGTAAGTCAGGGCGCCTCACCCCCTAGGCTGGCTGATGGCATTCTAGACTTGTAGGCATAAAGCTTCAGGCCCAAGTGAAGTCCAGGAACACTTGAGACCCTCATGACCCGAGGCCGGGGAAGTCCGTACCAATCATGCCAGCGTTCTCTAACTAGGACTGGAGGTGTCTGGAAGGTTTGTGCTGCATCTAATTGCTACAAAATGACTAGCTCAAAACAGTGATGCCCAGCATTCAGGAGGCAGAGGCAGGTGAATCTCTGTGAGTTTGAGGCCAGCCTGGCCTACAGAGAGAGTTCCAGGACACCCAGGACTACACAGAGAAACCCTATCTCAACCTCCTTCCCCCCAAAAATAAAAATAAAAATAAATCTTTGTTCATGTGATTCTGTAAGGAAATCTAAAACCAGTCCCCACGGACTGAAAACACTGTATTGAAAGATCTATGCTCTTTCTGGAGGCCCTGGGAGGACTTCCTGGGAGGACCTCCTGGGAGGACCTGATTCCTCCACCCTTTGCAGCTTGCAGAGGCAGCCTGCATCCTTGTCCCGCACCACTTCCCTGATCTTTTTTCACTATAAGGACCCAGGTTAGGATCACCTAGAAAAATCTGGAATAATCTCCCAGATTCAATAATCTCTTAAGTTCTTACTTTAACTACACACACACACACACACACACACACACACACACACACACACAGTGGTATCTTCTGGAAGTCACAGCCACCAGGGATAATGGTGTAATACCTTTGTGCTCATTACTCAGGCTACTGACCTGTTGATGGCATCCGACATGAACATTCAGGGGTTTGAGGCATCATCTGACAGGAAACTCATCTGAGGAAAATGCAGTTACCATTATCCGATGGTCCAAGGATGAGTCAGCATGAACAGGACTCTGTTGTAATCAACTGCAAACTCCCTGCTGAGATTTTCTTTCTTTCTTTCTTTCTTTTTTTTTTTTTTAAAGAGGAAGACAGATTATTCCTAAGAATTAGTGCCAGAAATCTGTGAAAGGCTGGACAGTTCAGGTCAGATGACTCTCCCTACTTCCATGCCTATATACATCTAAAGTATGACTGGGTAGAATATATTTAAGTCGGGTGATTATTAAGAAGAGGAGACACTTATTTCAGGTGTGTGCCTGTGCCTCAACACAGGTGGGGGCCCTAAGGTGCTCTATGCCTTGTTCAGGGAGGAGCACATGCGGCAGAGGGTCCTAGGATATCAAGAACATTGTTAGAAATAAGGTATGTATGAAGCCCAAGTCAAGCAGAGTCACAGGCCGCAAAGCTATTCCCTATGCTTGCCTGCCTCAGTGTTTCGGTGAGCCATCGCCACAAGGTCTCAAGGTCCCCTTGTGATCCTAGCCCTCAAAGCATAGGTGTGGTAAATGGAAAAGCTCGTTTCATACTCAGAAGCCTGTTAACAAGTAGGGTGCTCTCTGTGCCTCCATATTGGTGTTTTGAATCTAGTTCTGGAGACCAAAAGTTGGTCAGTACCCCACATTCTAAAAAGTGCTTCTAACCTACAGGCAAGGTCAAACTGACCTTTCAAACATCAGCCATGGCCTTGAACCAGCCTTCTAACCTCACTACTTTCTCCTCTCGAGAGATCATGGATGTGAGCCAGGACCCAAAACCCTGGGGCAGAGAGAGCCAGGAGGCTGAGGGAGGAGGCTGAGGGAGAGATATGTGTCTTTGCTCAGAGGTGAGGAACAGATCAGTCCATGGCCTTGCCCCTCTTACTTCATGTCCCTTCAGTCATGAACCTGTCAGGTCAGAAAAGTAGACAGCTTTAGAAGGCTGGAGCATTTTGTTTTGTTTTTGTTTTTGTTTTTGTTTTTCGAGACAGGGTTTCTCTGTGTAGCCTTGGCCATCCTGGACTCACTTTGTAGACCAGGCTGGCCTCAAACTCACAGCGATCCACCTGTCTCTGCCTCCCGAGTGCTGGGATTAAAGCTTTAGAAGGCTGAAGCATCTACACTCATCAAGAGTGAGCAGGGGTTATGGAGTCTAAGTCATCACTAGAGGACCTGCTGACTAGTCAGGAAGACTCCATAATCCCAGGGGCTAGGAGACAAAGCCAATTTGCCTTTGATCCCAATCCATTAAGAATGTTCAACGCATTCCTAACTAACTTACAACCATGGCCTAATTAGCCAGCTTCTTTGTCCCCTGGAGGTATCATCAATCTGCCTAATCAATCCCCACCCCCAACCTGTGGAGAACAAACACACACATAAGGGGGCAAAGTCTCCGGCATTTTGTTTAGCAAATTTAGAGAAATGGCCTTGACTAGGATTCTTTAGACACCCACACTAGAAGGAAAGAGCAAAAGGAAATCGGTGGGGGTCCTGTCATGCCTTTCTTTGTATGAATCAAGTGACCCTTAGGGACTGTAATACCAAAACTATGCTCTACCATGTAAGGCTAGGAGCACCAGGTGGACCTTAGCCTGTCACTGTGTGAGTCAGGGGATGTGCCCAGCCTGGGTGGAGGGAAGTGAACACTCTGCCTGGAGCTTTCAGAACTAACTATTAAGAATTTAAAGGGGCCTGGAGTTCCCTGGGTGACAGGTAGAGAGAGGCAGTCCTGCTCTGCTGCTAAGGTTGGGGATTTAGTTTTACTCCTAGGCAGATTTTGGTTGGGGAAAGATACTGCATTGTAGAAGACTAACTTCAGGAACTCAGGCAAAATTCCGGCCCCCTGAGACCCTCGCCCAACACTGAAAGGCTCATTTAAAGTACTAACGTCCTTGAACTCCCTGGAAATGGCTGTGTCCCTTACTGGCACCCTTCTGTTTTTCTTCTAGTAGGAGTGAATGGAACAAACGGGTCGAAGGGTTCAGCCACTCCCCGCCCGCCATGTGTTGCCCCTGCAGGGATACCCTGCTTAATGGACAGTGGACATTTCCCCCTCCTTCCAAAGTAAATTGAGAACAGAGCAACCCAAAAGAGAGACAGAGAAGGGGACATAGAACGAAAAGAAAGGAGAAAAATCAACTGAAAGGAAGGCATGGGAGGGAGGTGCCCTGTGAGCTTCAGTTACAGCCCCAGAGCCAATGAAACCGGTTTCGGGCTGAGGCAAAACTTCAGCCTCTTGCCTTACTGTAGGCTCAGGCTTCCCCTGGGAGGGAGAATAGAAAGGTGCCTTGTTTCAATGCTACTTTTTGAGTTGAGGGTGGGGATGGCGGTGCCGTTGAAGAGTGGAATAAATAAGGGAAAGCAGAGTAAAAGAACCCTTCTTTTGTGCCTTAATAGAAAAGCCCCTCGCCGCTCCTCTCCCTCCCACCTTCTCTTCCCCGGGCTCCAAGGGCGCCACCTAGTGGGCAAATGGCCGCGGGCTGTCTGAAGAAGGCCGTCTTTTGATTGTCAGGGCACACACCATGTCTTCCACCTTCAGGAATAGAATCACGATTTAGCGCATCAAAGGCTGCCTGTCACAAGGTGTGGTTAGGATTGGTGGAAGAAACCCAGGACTGTCAGGGAGCCTGAGAGGTGGGAGAAAGCAAAGACTCAAGCCTGGGGCTAGAAACAGAAGGCAGGAGACTGGCCTCGTGTCTATAGGTGCCGACAGGAACCCTGGGAGTCTGAGGATTAGGATCTCAGTAGTGCTTGGGAAAGAAGCTTGGCTTTTAGAAGGCCGTTATTATCCAAGACAGGGGTATTAGTGTTGAAACTGCCTCTAAGCTCTATCTGCCCTGGGCCCATGCAATACTGTATACATGATGTACACCCGTTCTGGGTCTGAGACGACCTCAGAGGTCCATTGGAGTCTGAGTATGAGAACTAAGTCATGAAGTCCAACGTAAATTTATGATACAGTTAAAAGAGGTCCACATCCGGGTGGTGATGGCGGCGCATGCCTTTAATCCCAGCACTTGGGAGGCAGAGACAGGCAGATAGATCTCTGTGAGTTCGAGGCCAGTGTGGTCTATAGAGTGAGTTCCAGGACAGCCAAGGCTATTACACAGAGAAACCCTGTCTTAAACAAACAAACAAACAAACAAGCCCCCAAAATATAGTTGCTATTTCCTTTGCAAAGGATTAGGAAGCATGGCAGTGGTCAGATACTGGGTGTTACTGAAGCTACAAACAAGATCACACCATCACCCTCCTTCATCCTGTCTAAAAGATTGGCCGTGCCTTGAGCATCTCAGGAAGGTGTGACAGGAGGAAACACAGTTGCAGTCCTTCCAGTACCACAGGAGCCAATCTAGAGGCAAGGAGGGAGGCCCTGGGGTGTGCACCATGTTAGAAAATACTGGCTTTCTGGTGTAGGGGTCTGGCGGCGACTTTCATAAATGGCACCTCACAGGGGAAGGGAAATAAGAAAGAATAAGTCATCAGCCTTGGACCCCAAGTGGCTGAAGGGGAGAATGTATTTGGTGTCTGTCACCTGTTTGCATCCTTCACTACCTTTGTCCATGTTACCGATCTTTCTGGCAAGGAAACCATCTGCCGAGTGACTGGTGGAGCGGAGGTAAAGGCTGACCGAGATGAGTCCTCTCCATATGCAGCCATGTTGGCTGCCCAGGATGTGGCCCGGAGGTGCAAGGCTCTGGACATCATTGCCCTGCACATCAAAGTCTGGGCCACAGGAGGAAACAGGACCAAGACCCCTGGACCTGGAGCCCAGTCAGCCTTCAGAGCTCTTAATCACTCAGGGATGAAGATTGGGCAGACTGAGGATGTCACTCCTGTCGCCTCTGACAGCACTCTAAGGAAAGGAAGGCTTCGTGGTCGCTGTCTGTGAACAGAACTCCTCAAGTTATTTTCTGTTAGTAAATTGCTTTGTGTAAGCTGAAGAAGAGAAGGAGGAAGAGGAGGAAGAGGAGGAGGGAAGGAAGGAAAGAAGGAAGGAAGGAAGAAAGAGAGAGAGAGAAAGAAGAAAGAAAGAAAGAAAGAAAGAAAGAAAGAAAGAAAGAAAGAAAGAAAGAAAGAAAGAAAGAAAGGGGCTGGAGAGATGGCTCAGAGGTTAAGAGCACTGTCTGTTCTTCCAAAGGTCCTGAGTTCAATTCCCAGCAACCACATGGTGGCTCATGACCATCTATAATGAGATCTGGCGCCCTCTGCTGGCCTGCAGGCACACATGGAGGCAGAGTACTGTATAAATAATAAATAAAATCTTAAAAAAAAAAGAAGAAGAAGAAGAAAGAGAGGGAGAGAGAGAGAAAGAAAGCACTGGCTGCATTTAGGATCCCAGTCGCCTCCGATGTAATTGCTCTATCACCTCCTATGGCCTAGCCGGTGGGAAATGAAAGGTGGAAGTGTGAGAGTGGAGGCTCCTTAAGGACCTTAGTTTGTAAACACACACAGTTTTGCCTCTTTGTGAGGCAGACTATACACTTCTGGGATGGGAAACTACCATCCGGGTCTGATGGGGTTCCAAAGAAAATACCTTTCTCTTGAGACTTTCAGACAGGAAACACTAAAGGAATTTTCTGGCTGTGATCAAGCTGTGACACAGCCATTAGCATTGGGTTGAGGTGTAGGGGTGGAGAGTGGGGGTGTAGGTAGGAGCCAGCAGATGTGTGCTTCTTATATGTGTAAAAGTCTAGAAGTGAGCAATCCCGTGTGGCTCTGATTTACAGTACCTGCACAGATCCAGGCTTCCGCTGCTTTGTTACAAACAGGTGTAAGCTCCATTCTCAGGATTGATGCCCTTCTGGTCAAGCACGAGTTCAGATCCCCCAGCACCGACATAGAAGGCTGGGCGTGGTGGTCCACGTCAGCAGGCTTAGAAAGATGAGCAGGTTTTCTGAGGCTCGCTAGCCAGCCAGTCTGGACAATCCCTGGCCTTTGGGTTCAATGAGAGACCATGTCTCAAAAAATAAAGTAGAAAGCGACAGAAGACACCTTGGTGTTAATCTCGCACGTGTATGTGCACACACACCCACACAATAGTAAACATATACATAAACGTAAGGAGACTGGTTTGGATTATCCAGGTGAACCTGCTGTAGGCACCTGAGTCCTCAAAAGCATACTTTGGGGAGATGCAGGTGAGGGAGAAATTGGGGCACAGTGACTGTTTTAAGCATGGAATGGACTAGGCTAGGAGGATGCTCAGACTCAGTAGCCAAAGGTACCTCAGGACTGCCAGTGGCAAGGAAACAGAGGCCTAGACTCCTGGATTCCCTCAAAAGCCCAAACAAGTAGGAAGGGAATCTCTGAGGCCACAAGCATCAGTGTGGGAAGCCAGCCCAGATGTCATTACAAGTGTGAGAATGAAACTGGGTAGTCCAGCCAAGCCCACCCAGACTTCTGGCCCACAGAACTATCAGAGGATGAAGGAGGTAGGCTCTAAGTCACTATGGTTACGGGAGTCTATTATGCAGCAATAGGAAGCTAAAGCCAGCCCCAACTGAGATGAATGTCACAGAAGGTGTCCTGAAAGTCACATGGCATAATCATTTTATGAAGAAGTTTCAAGTCACTTCATAGAACCCTGAAATGGTTCCCCTCTGCCCCAACTGTTAAGGTATAGCTCACTGGGTAACGGGCATCCTAACAATATTGTGGGTAATTTCTTCCATCTCCTGGTCACGTCTATTTTTACTAAAAGTCTAATAACTCTAAAGTCCCAGCATCATGCTGGGTTGAATGTATCACCCGTCACCTAGAGGCTTTAAATCCAGCAAGCTGAAGTGTAATAAACGATGTGGTTGCCCCTCCACCTCTCCTCTCATCTCTCCTGGCATAGAAGGCTAGAACATGGCCTACCTACCCTCTGGTACCACCCTCCTGCTTTCCCTGTACTCAAGTGGGTGCTGTGGTGGCTTTCCCTCTGATGGCTTGTAGACCCCGACTCTCTGGTAGAATACATGGGTTTAAAGCAAAGGCCATAGGTGCCCACAGGACTCAGTTTCCCCACTGTCTTTCCGCTCCAACCGGCCCTTTTGTTTAGCCATATTTCACCCTCATGGGAGTGGATTTGACCTTTTAGATCCTGGTCACATTAACCAGTAGAAGTGACTCCTCTGCTGTCCCCCACTTCTTTTGACCCTGCCATCCCTCTGCCAGTCTCATTTCCCCTGCTTAGAATGGTACAGGACTAATCCTCATATCTAGGCCTAAGCAGCCTTCTCCCCCTTGTTAAGGTTTCCCAGTGTCTATGAGTGGATCTCTTGGAATTCCCCATCATTTAGCCTAGAGGGAGATTAATTTATCTGACCTTGATTTAACTTTGGTAAGTGGTATCTGTTGCAAAGATTACCCATTTCTTTTCAATTTTCCAACTTTGTGGAGTATAGGTTTTGGAAGTATGACCTAATGATTCTTTGGATTTCCTCAATGGCTGGTGTTATGTTCCCCTTTTTGTTTCTGATTTCGTTAATTTGGATATTCTCTCTTAGTTAGGACAAAGGTTTGTCTATCTAGTTGATTTTCTCAAAGAGCCAACTCCTTGTTTCATTGGTTCTTTGTATTGTTCTTTTTGGTTCTACTGTATTGATTTCAGCCCTCAGTTTGATTACTCCAGGATCTCTCTGGGAAGAAGAAATAGAACAGATTTTTTTGAATGGACTAGGAACAGAGGGGATGGGAACAAGAGAGATCAGGCAAAGGATGGGAGAGATGAAGGGAGAGAGTACTGGGAGAGATGACTAGAATTGGGGAGCCCTTGGGGGCAATGTGAAAACCTAGTGCAGTGGAAACTCCCTAGAATCTATGTGACTCTAGCAAAGTCTCCTGGAAATGGGGATACAGAGCCCGAACTGATCATCTTCTAAGACCAGATAAGGCTCCCAGCAGTGGGACTGGGACATCAGCACAGCCACAAAACCTTCCACCTACAATCTGTCCTGCCTGCAAGTGGTTCTGGGGGTGCAGAATTTGTGGGAGTGGCCAGCCTATGACTGGACCAACTTGTGGCCCATACTATGAGAGGGAGGCCATGCCTGACACTGCTTGCATGGCCAGGAACCAGAGGCAGGACAGCCCAGAGACGTAAGATAGAACCAAACATGACTTGTTCTAAAAAACAAAAACAAAACAAAACAAAACAAAAACAATGAAACGATTCTACTGATACTGCGCTGCACTCACACATCAGTGCCTCACACAGCTGGCATCAGAGCGGCATCTGCGACATCTCCAGCAACTGATGAGAGATGAGGAGACCCGAAGCCAAACACACCAGCTGGAGCCAGAGGGACTGCACAGAAGGATTGTAGGCGCCAGAGGGGTTAAAGATACCATGAGAACACAGGCCACTGAATCAGCTAGCTAAGCGGGGACCACCGAGGCTGAAGCAACAAGAACAGACCTGTGTGGGTCTGAGCTCGGTCCTCTGCATAAACCTTATGGTGGTGGAGCTTGGTGTTCTTGTGGAACTCTCAACAGTGTGAGTGTGTGTGTGTGTGTGTGTGTGTGTGTGTGTGTGTGTGTGTGTGTGTCTTACTCTCACTCTTTTGCCTGCCCTTGGGACCCTTCTCCTCCTACTGGGTTGCCTCATTCAGCCATGTGAGGGTTCGTGCCTAGTCTTATTGTACCTTGCTCGGTGAATATCCCTAGCAGACAGGCTCTTCCTTCCTTCCTCCCTTCTTTCCTTTTATTTTTTTGGAAGGAAAACAGAAAGAGAGTTGATCTGGGGGAAAGAGGGGTGGGCGACTGGGAAGAGTAGGGGGAAGGGAAACTAGAATAAAAGTTTAAAAAATAAAAGGAGAAGGAGGAGTCCCTGTTCCTGGTGACTAAAGCAGCGATCGCTAGTTGGAATGGGTGGATGATGGTTTGACTGATGGGTGAAGCCGAAGAGCCAGGCGACCACAGCTTAATTTCATCAGGAAACGCAAACCCAAAGGCGGATGGCTTTCTTTAGGATGTGAGGTAACCAGTGCATTTTTGTGCCCAGTCACAAATTCCTGGATACTACAGTACACTCAGCCAACATCCCATATCAACAGTGTTTTAAAGAAGAGAAAGCTGAGTATGGTAGCACACGCCTGTAATCCCAGCACTCGGCGAGGCAGAGGCAGGCAGATCTCTGTGAGTTCAAGGCCAGCCACGGCTACAAAGTGAGACCCTGTCTTAAAAGAACACAGCAAACCGGGCATGGTGGCACACACCTTTAATCCCAGCACTTGGAAGGCAGAGGCAGGTGGATCACTATGAGTTCGAGGCCAGCCTGGTCTACAAAGTGAGTCCAGGACAGGTAAGGCTACACAGAGAAACTCTGTCTTGAAAAACAAAACAAAACAAAAGAACACAGCAAAGCTGGCAATACAAATAGATTCATTCATTCACTCCCTAATGGGATGCCATGCTGATAGAATCCATGCTAACAAGTTGAAGTACATCAACTGTACCAACACAGAAGGAGAAGGAGGGGGCTTGAAGAAGTTGAAGCAAAAAACAAAAAACAAAAAAAACAAAAACAAACAACCAAACAACCTACGACATCGAAGACATGGTGCCTGAACTGGACTTCATGTCTTGGCCGACACAGCAAGCACTCAGTGAAATCTCTCGCCAACGCTTCCGAGTTCTGCCCAGCACAGAATGACACTAGCCCCATTGTCCTCTGACCATGTGGGAGCCACCTGGGAAGGCAGGGGTGGCCAGGCGATTGAAACAGTTTGACAATGACCCCGGATGGGAAGGTGCATGCACAGGCCACCATGTGGGAGTGTTTGAGCAGACCAGGGATGTTTCATTTGGCTGTGACTTGAGGAAGGGAAGAAGACAATGGCTGCTTATTCGTGGTGTTGGCAGTTTCAGGGAGCAGGCTAGAAGCCATGAAAACAAGTTACAGAAAGGAAGAGAGAACATCCATACAAGAGAAAAACCTTGATCATTATCGCTGACTACCTACTCAGGGCTAACGTTTGGCTCGTGAGCACATTTTATAGCTGAGGGGCCTTCGTGTCCATTTTGTCCACTCTCAGCCAAGCCAGGAGAGGGAATGCTCCAGAGACGTCTGCCTTCTGCTGGATGAAGCACCAGTGCGCTCCTTACCGCCGCTGGGGATAACTCTGAGTCCACATCCTCACGGCTCCAGGTTCCCAGTGGCCTCAAGCTCCAATCACCTGCCAAGGGCCGCATGTTGTATTTACACCCTCACCTTCTGACCTCACTTCCTCATCCCACGATGTTCCTGATGCTCTGAGATCGCCTCTCTTATAAGCTACTTGTGCTCAAGTCTTGAGTTTGAGTTTCCTCACTATTTCAAAGAGTTCAATCCATCATGATGGGTGGGGGGGTGGGATGGGGGCAAAGCAATTCTAGCGTAGGAAGCAGAGACTAGGGGACGTAAGAAGAAACTGAGGTAAGACAGAGCTCCACTCACTCTCTCACTAAGACTTGCTTCCTCAACTGAGTCACACACAGACCCACACGCCCTAACTTTCATCACCTCCTATCAAGGGGTTAATCTTCAGGATGCAGTCACTTCTCGGAAGACCATCAGTTGGTGTCCAAGCCCTCAACACGTGGAGCCATGGGAAATGTTTCATTTCAAACCACACAAGTTTGTCATTCTACACCCCGCGGGATCCTGGGCCTTGTCAGGTACTGCCCCGGAAGCTCGGCCACGTAGAGCACCAAACCGGAAGTGCAAGCTCCTCCTCCAGAAGGTAAGGGCTACTTTGGTTTCCAGAGGAAGAGAGTGAAGCTCGGAGTCAAAAGAGCTAGGTCCAAAACCTGAGCCAGGCAGCAATGGGGGCCCCGCCTGACTCTGGTGAGTCGGTGGCTGCTTCGAGAACAGCTGGTAACTGAGACTCCAAGCTCCAAACCTGAGAGGCAGTGGCGGGAGCCTGGCTGGTTTGGTTCGGGCAGACGGAATGGCCTTTGCAGATGGGCACTGTGATGGGCAGAGCAGCACAAGATACATGGCAGCAGCGATTCACACTGACATGCTGGTACGTTGGTGCATAGTGGGAGCTCAGGAGTTCCAAAGTGGGCAGTGATAACACGGTGTTACAGCCCTTTGGGTAAGCCACCATGCTAACAGCAGAGAGTGCAGGCAGACGCCCATGCCGGGCTTGGTTCACAGCCAGAACACAGGTCCGTAGCTGCTCCATGCTGGTCAGCAACTTGGTGGTCGAGTCATGTCTAGGGGCCCGACGGTGAATCCTTCCCCAGAATAAATGACGAGTCTCAGACATCTTTGGTGAAACAGATGGTGGTGCGCCTCCCTACCTTTATTTCATGTGAAACAGGAACTTGTAAACCTTGGTCAGTGGGAGGGTTTTGGGGGTATTCAAACCCCAGTGTTGATTCACTGGGGCTAGGAGTGCCAGGGATACTTCATTAAATGCAGCAAGCACAGTCCTATCATAAGAAGGGGAACACAGGACTTAATTATCCTATGGGCATTGGGGATGGAGGTGAAGGAAGAATTCCAGGTATAGTTAGAGGTATGGAAAAAGTCATTAGTTGAAAACTAAGGTACCAAGACATCTCATTAGTATGGGGGAAAGTATTTCCAGGAATCCCCAAGTGAATGGATTTCTTACGGGGAAACAGTTGGGCCTGTAATCTCCCTTAGGGCTACATGACACTCCTTAGAGGATCTAGGGTTTCCCCAAATCAGGCAGAGAGAAGGGAACCAAGCTGAGGAGAGGAGTCTGTCATTTTAGCACTGAGCTCAGAGGCTCTCTGGTAACACCTTAACAGCACAAGAGTCCAACAGAAGTTGATTGTTTTTTTAATTGTATTTTGGAAGTTCGACTTCACTATACTACCCAATAGCAGCTCAAACACAAGTGGCGTGCATTCCAACGAGAAAGGAGTCTAAAAGTAATGTTCACTTAGATTTGCATCCAGTGTTGGGCTTGCATTTCTTGGCATACCACTGTGGTGTTTTGAATAAGAATGGCTCCCATGGGCTCGTATTTTGAGTTCTTAGTCATCAGGGAGTGGCACTACTTGGGAAGGATTAGGAGGTGTGGCCTTGGAGCAGCGTGGTCTCGTTAGAGGAAATGTGTCTCTGGGTGTGGACTTGAGGTTTCAAAAGCCCAAGCTAGACTCAGTGGCTCTGTCTCTCTCTGCTGCCTATGGATCTGGAGGTAGAACTCTCAGCTCCTTCTCCAGCACCGATCCGTCTGCATGCCGCCATGCCTTCCACCATGATGACAATGGACTAAACCTTTGAAACTGTAACCAAGCCAGTAAGCAGAACCGCTCCATGGCCTCTGCATTGGCTCCTGCCGCTAGGTTCCTATCCTGTTTTGAGTTCCTGTCCTGGCTTCCTTCAGTGGTAGACTTAAGTGTAGAAGTGTAAGCCAGATCAACTCTTTCCTCCCCAACTGGTTTTTTTGTTTGTTTATTTGTTTTTTTGTTTGTTTGGTTTGGTTTGTTTTTTTTTTTTTTTTTTTTTTGGTCATGGTGTTTCATCACAGCACTAGAGACCCTAACTAAGACAACCACACGTAACTGTGCAAGTTTCCTGTAAATAGGTTGTGTGTGTGCTACGATTCATTTATTCATGCTCTACCAATTACATTGAAATTACGACTGGAATTACATAGAATCATTACTGTGTAATTTGCAGTTCTCTGGATTGGGAAACTTCCGATGTTTCAAGTAACTATCCAGTTGTTTGCAGAGTACAGTAATGACTGTTATTACCAAGGAGCTGAATGAAGCTCCTTTTTATGCCCTGAAGATTACTTGATAATTACACTTGATGGTATCATTAAAAGAAAAAGTAACCAACAGATAAATAGACAGCAAACTAAGTATATAACAGTCCGATAATGTGGGCCAATATTGTTGGCTGTGGAAATTAACACAATCTTCCATTGATTTTTATTTCTCTAATGGGAACACCTGCCTATACAAGTACACTTAATTAGCTGGGTTGCCTTGCCTCACAGATGCTATTAGGACAACAAGTGAAATTAAAGGGAAGATTTCTGAGATTCAGTTTATTCTGCAAAAACACAGTGGTCTACAAGGATGACTCTTAGTCAGTGCCTACCTTGGAGCAACCCCAGCTCTGTCTTCCCATCAAAGCTGCCTGAATCTGCTTCCACTCCCTCTCAGTAACCTGATCCTGGGTAGGAACTTGTTGCTATAGCCTGCTTTCAAGGAAATCTTTATTTTCTATAGATGAAGCCCACTAAAAGATTTCTTGTATTTAGCAACAGGAAGTAGGGAGTTTGGTGTGGAATGCTGACTTCCAGGCATGGTTTGGCCACTGCACTCTGAACCCAAAGCCGCTGTGATTGCCTGATTGGGCCCATCAACACCATATGTTGGGAAAGCAGGGGCTCACTGGGTCCCACCCCTCCTTCAGGGGTATAACCACTGGTGAGGTGCCATGTTCCTGCATGCAAATCTGTGTCCGTGCTTATGTAAGCAACCTAAAGGAAACTCACTGGGTTCCCCAAAAGTGAAGGAAGGAGGAGGAAGGGGAGAGAGAGAGAGGGAGAAGAGGAAAGGCGAGGAGAGAGAATAAGAATAAGAATAAGAATAAGAAGAAGAAGAAGAAGAAGAAGAAGAAGAAGAAGAAGAAGAAGCAGCAGCAGCAGCAGCGGCGGCGGGGCGGGTGGGGGGGGGAGAGGAGTAAAGATGTAGGAAGAGAAAAAAAAAAAGGGAAATAGTGAAGGGAACAAGAGAGAGTAAAGGGTCATATGATGTAAATAGCTTCTTTCTCCACTCACCTTTAGACCTCCCACAGGGGAGAAAAGAGTGCCTTTGTTATTGCATCCTGTAAGACCTTTGGCAATGATATCTCCTCTTTAAAATCACCCACACATGGGCTGGGGAAAGGCAGCTGGGGAGGGCCAAGTGACTTCAGAGTCTGATGCCACTGGCGTTCCCATTCCAAATTACTTAACTTCCCTGCAGCTCTGTGTGTGTAATCAAATAAGCCTCTCTCGGTCCTGACTTCCCTTTCTAAATGCAGACACAGTCACAGTGTCAGGATACAGTCCCCCATGCCCTTGCTTCCCACCCCCCCACCTCCCCTCCCTCCAACACCCCCCCTCCCCCCGCTGCAGCAGCTACTCCAAAATAAAAGCTCATCGACAGGTTGCCCTGAGAAACCAGTGGGCTGTGTTCACTGAGATCTTCCTTCTTGCTCTATCTCACAGCTACCATTAGGCTCCTATTTCCAATTTGAATAGGACTTAACACCACTGCCTCCCCCAAACAGCGCTCATATTTTTATTTCACTGATTAACTCCAACTGTTTTATGACTAAACCATTTTATTTAATAGTCCCCAAAAGCACCCCCAATAAAATGCATCGTGAGTCCTTTCTTGGGGCTATTTTAACAAGCAAGACCTATTTCCCATTCAAAACCCCCATGAGCAAAATCTCATTCATTCCAGTTGATAGAAAACCTAACTGTAGATGTATCCTGCCTGTGAAGGGGGGAAATGGCAAGATGTTGACACCCACCATCATCATCGGAAAGTTAAAGCAGACACTAATTCTGTTCAGCAACCCTTTGCTCAGGTAACTTCCTTCCTCACCAACTCCCACTTAGCAGGATGTTGGCAGCCATGTTTACATCCCACATCCCCACTGCCTTGGCCTCTGCAAATTGGACCAGAGGGGGACACCTAGCCAGTGTCTCCTCCGTCCAATTCTTTGTCTCAGAAACTTGGAAATGAGACTAAGAACTTGGTCTCTGTGTGTGGTCAGCTGGGGAGCAGAGAAGTCAGGGTGTCACATGCTGTCACATGGAAAAGGGGAGCCAGAAGGAGTCAACAGCGAGAGAGAGGCAGAGCTAGAGTGCAAGCGTCTGTCCCAGTCCCCTCTTGACCTAGCTGAAGCTCAGCTTTCTCTGGGTTTGAATCCCAGGAGTTCCTGGTAGTGTGGCTGCCATGCCCTCGGTTCTGCCCAGAAGGTTTCTTCCCAGACCCTACTTTACGCCTTCAAATGTATTTACATGTTCTTTGATTTTTCTCCCTTGAAATGGTGAGAGTTGACCATTTCCATCCCCCTTGAGTGTGACTCAAGGCTGGAATTGAGTGTGATTCTTGGTGCCACTACATAAAAGTGGGGCACCCAACCCTCCATCGCTCCACCTTGCTCTCTCCTGTACTTCCCCGCTGGTCTAGAGCAATCCAGATTCAGTGGCCTTGTGACACTTACCCAGTCTGTGGAGATAGAAGCCTGAAAGGCCCTGAGGCCTCCCCATCAGCCTGCTCCTCTTGTCAATCATCTGAGGAACTCCCTCAGAAAACAGCCTTCCTGCCAACCATGCCTTTGGATGGCTGCAGGCCTGGTGCTGTTCAGGCGCTACTCTACGTTACGCCATCTTGTATAAAAATCGTTTTCCAGCCTGTTCACTGCCCTAGAAGATATTAGGTCTCAAACCTGAGGCAAACGGCTGAGGTTCCCACAAATTACTAATTAAGGACCTGCTCTACATATGGGTCTTACGGAAGCATTTTCTCAATTGGGGTTTCCTTCTTTTAGATGACTGTAGCTGCTGTCAAGTTGACATAAAACAAGCCAGCACAGGGTAGGCCAAAGTCATGTCAGGGGAAACAGCCTCAAGAACTTATCTGACATGCCAGACCAAGGAAGGGGTGTGTGTAACCCCCCTCATCTCAACTTCATGAGGTGATAGAGACATAGCTTTGTCATGGCCTGCCCCCCACACCAGCCTGTCGTCTGCTATATAGTGTGTGCATCCAAGGACTGACAAGCAGAGGGCTCCTCAACCATCCCTGGGGCTTTGGCTTGGTTCTGTCCTCTGCTGTTGACACGGTGTACATGACTACCTGTCCATCTATGTGTTTACTGAGCTGAACCTGCTGTTTCCTGCCCTGGAGTCAGTTTGACCTTTCACCTCACAATAAGACTCTTTGCCCCCACCTAACACCACTCTTTTGGTTTTTTTGAGACAGGGTTTCTCTGTGTAGCCCTGGCTGTCTTGGAACTCCAAGAGCAGCTTCTTCCTGAAACTGGTCTAGTTTACTACCAACACAGAGTCGAAGACCACTGCTTTAATGTGTATTCATTTAATAAACTGTATCTCACATAGAGATATGCATATATATGTGTATATATGTGTGTGTGTGTGTGTGTGTGTGTGGGTGTGTGTACTGTGTAACATAAAAGTTAAACGTATTTAAGATTGGAAGAAATATACATTCACGTTAGCTAGATTACCAAGGTAGGAAGAATCATATGACAAATCACTAGCAAAACTTTGTGAATTTACTACTATTCAGTCAATTCTGAGATTGTGAGAAATGTGTCTGGCTATGTTTCTGGCATAGTGCCAACATCCTGATTAAAACCTATGAAGGCTCCAAGGCCAAACCACTCAGCAAAGCTGCTCCCAAACTCCTAACCCACTGAAATTTCCAGAATAATAAATGCCTATTGCTTTAGGCTTAGGGGTAACAGAGTTGCTGTTACAAGGCAACTCTCAGGGGATCTACATGGTCTAGGCTCTCTTTCAATCATCACTTTTAGACCTCATGCCCTGCCTCACAGCCTTACCCTCAAGATATCCCCATTTTCTGAAGTTCCCTGGCCCAAATATCACCCCCTCATCTTTTAGTTTTCAATTTTAATGTCGATGCTTCAAGGAGAACTTACCCAGCCACCCAGTCTAGACTATGTTCTTCGGTCCCACCCCAGCATTTCCTCAGACTGTCCTTTTCTTGTTCGCTATGGCTTTTACTATAGATTATGGTTATTTTCTTAGTTGATTCTTATTCATATCTTTCCATCATATCTCCAGGAACTCAGTATCCTCAGTCATCCTTGCAGAATACATAGTGCAGTTGCATGGTCTCCATTAGTTACAACCAGCGTCATAGCTAATGGTCCAGCACATAAGCACAGGGCTGGTAAACCCAGATTCACTCTCCCCATTTGCAGCAAGCACAATGCCTTTTCCAGGGTATTTCTAGGTCTTTAAAGGGACCAGATAGACCAGATTTTGGAGTTACAGACAGTTGTGAGCTGCAGGATAAGGCAAGCTCATGAGCCCAGGTGGTTCAGCAGTCACGAGCCACTTAGTTAAAAGACCACAGACAGGCCACTTGGCTAGTGACTGAGAATTGTAGGGACCAGCTTTCCCAGGCTACTGAGCTAGCTCTTTCTGCTATCTCATAGACTGACCTATTTCCAGCCTATTTATAGTGGTAGGATTTGCTCTAATCCCACAACGTTAGAAAAGTCACCCGTCTTATGGAGAGTTCTGATGGCTCTTCTGGGGGTGATGGAGGCAGCTCTCTCCCTCTCCTGCTTCCCTTGCTATGACTCCTTCCAGCTCAACCCAACCCAGCACACTCAGCATGCCGTTTCCCCAAGGCTGCGTACTTCATCTGCTGCTGCCTCTACCTCCTCCCTCCAGTCTGTAGAGTACCTCAGGATAGGCACAGACTTGAGGAAAACCCCTCCCATCCCATCCCATTCATGATGGTCACCACAGACACGTTGACTCTCCTTATGCCTCACAGGGACTAAGCAAGTAAGCTGAGTGTAGCTTTCCCTGAGTACAGCCCAGGGTGAAATGGCTGTATAGATGAAAGGCCACAGAGCCTTTCCCCACCTTCCCGATCACACCGCAGGAGCTGGGCATCCTCTCCACTGGCTGACTCTCAGACACGTTCCTTGCCCACCTAGGTCATTTTTTTCTTCTAAAAGAATAAGGGACTGGCAGGATACGTAGTGGGTAAAATGAGGTTGGCTGAAAGCCTAAGGACCCTGGGGAAAAAAAGAACTGGCTCCTGCAGGTTATCTTCTGACCTATGACCTCCACACATGTGCTGTGCACCCACCTCCCCACACATACAAGTAAATGAATAAATGTAATAAAGATTGGATAATAATTATAGCCTGTTAAGTAGTCTCCAGTTTTAAAAATGATAAAACAATATGGGTTTAAGATGTACATCAGGTAATTAAGGGAAGTTCTTTTTTTGTTGTTTGTTTGTTTATGTGGGGTTTTGTTTTTGTTTGTGTGTTTGTTTTGTGAGACAGGGTTTCTCTGTGTGGCCTTGGCTTTCCTGGACTCCCTTTGTAGACCAGGATAGCCTCGAACTCACAGTGATCCGCCTGCCTCTGCCTCCCGAGTGCTGAGATGAAAGGTGTGAGCCACCTCGATGGCTCAAGGGAAGTTCTTTATAGTGTTAAATAGGAAGAAAGGCAAGTTCCCCCTCCATCTCTCAGCTTTTATCAGTAAGGAGGGATTTATAAAGAATAGGAACTGGACATGGTGGCACATAGCTTTACCAGCACTCAGGAGGCAGAAACAGATAGAGGTCTATGGGTTCGAGGCCAGCCTGGTCTATATAGGGAGCTGTAAGTCAACCAAAGCTGCATAGTGAGACTCTGTCTTAAAGAAAGAGGAAGAGGGGGTGCTCTCTTCTGGTCTTCATGAGCATGTGCGTGCATGCGTGTGTACACACACACACATTAAAATAAATAATAAAAGGACATTAGTGGAGGAAGAAGAGCAGAATTTGGCTTCCTTGGGCATTAATGACTGTGCTCTGGTGGAATTCTGACATAACCTTGATTGGAATGACTTCAAGGCACAATAAGGCAGTTGGCTCATCAAGAATGGGAAATGGGGGAGGGATTGGGGAGATGACTTAGCTGGTGAAGTACTTGCCTCACAAGTGTGAGGGCCGAAATTCAGTAACCAGAACCCATGAAAAAAGTCACAGCAGGCAGTGCCTGTAATCCCATAAGTAGGAAACAGAGTCAAGCAGATCCCTAGAAGTTCACTGACCAGATAGGCTGGCTTACTTGATGAAGTTCCAGGACAGCGAGAAACCCTGTCTCAAACAAAAGGTACAAGGCATCTTCGAAATGTCATGCAAGGCTGTCCCCTAACCTCCACATTCACTCACACACTTGCACATGCTCACCTGTACTCATATCACACAGAGAAAGACAAAGTCAGAGAGAGAGAGAGAAGACAGACAGAGAGGAAAGGAGAGGTGGGGAAATAGCTTTCTTTTACAAGTTAAAATGCAATCAAAATGCATTCTGGATTAAAGTAGAAAGGGGAAAAGTCTGAAGAAGGCAGGTGCCTCTTCGGAAGCTGGCCTCCATTTTAGCCTATCTCAGTTTAGTTTCCTGCTAGTCCTCTCTGCTGCCTAGAAAACGTCGAGGCAGTTAGAGCTCCCTTGGCTGCCTTGGATGGTGAAATGACCAAGGCTGTGCAGGAGATAGCAAATAAAAGTAAGGGTTAAGTTTCTGACCACATAGGAAAGACATGCGTTGGTTACATCTATCATTGCTGCAACGAAAATACATGACAAGGGGCTCGGAGCAACAGTGGTTAGGAGGATGTGGTGCTCTCAGGGCACTTTAGTTCCATTCCCATTATGCTAGTGGGCAGCTGCCTGAACTTCAGTTTCAGGACATCTGACACCCTCCTCTGGTCTCAGAGGGCACCTGCATTCATGTGTGCAAAGCTCCCCACACACACTACATACATACACACACACACACATACATACATACATACACACATAGATACATGCATATATACATACACACATACATGTACATACATAAATACATGCACACACATAATTTTAAAATAAAATCTTTTTTTAAAAATATGAGAAAAGGAACTTAGGGAAAGACAGGCTTGTTTGAGTTCGCATTTCCAAGCTGCAGCTTACCATGGTGGAGAAGGAAAGAGAAATGAATTCTGGTCCTCAGCTTGCCTCTCTTTTTTGCTCTGTTTGGCAGTTAGGATGGGTCAATTCAGTTCAATTAACCTCATCTACAAAAGCTCTTGCAGTGTTGCCCAGGGATTTGTCTCTAAGGTGATTCTGAACCTGAGAGTGGTCAAGTTGACAATCCCTAGAAGCCATCACAGACCCTACAGCTCAAGGGACTGTTCCCAGACAAGGAACCAGTCTCTGCTTCAGCCTGACAGTGTGTGTTCTTCCCTTATATACAGCCGCCCTGGTGCAAGCTGACACAGCTGGGGCACATCATGTGGGGAAGTTCTCAATGACCCATCCTGCTAGCCCTGGGGCTCCCTGAAAAGCGAGGAGAAAAGTTCAAATGACATTTTAAACTGAAGATATCCCTTTACACAGCCCAAAGAAGGCAAGGTGGTCCTTTGCCAGACTAGACGAAGATAATTTGAAGTCTTTCTAGATAGGCATCCAAGACCTTGGAAGAAGCAGAGAGATTATGACTAAGAATAAAGGTGAGGAAGCCGCATGGCAGGCTGTCTGATTGTCTCCTATAAAGATGTTAAGATGCGGAGACCAGTGCCAAATGTCACCCAGATTCCAAAGCTGAACCAACAGGACCTCTCCACCAAGGGCAGCACAGAATAGCAAGACTCTAATATTTTCCCTTTTAGCGATCCCAGCTGATCTATTACTTTAGTCCAACCTGCAGTGAGTGGAGGCTGGTCCTACGGGTCTTCTCAGAGCTGTGGGACCTGTTTAATTACATGTGGTGCCTAGTTGGTCACCTTCCTCATGAAAGATGTCATCGACACCCTGCCACAGGGAGTTCTTTATGACAGCATTCCCTAGAGAGGACGTCAGCAGGCAACTGAGGAAGCATAGCCACCAAACAGTCTGATGGGAACATGCTCACGTTCTGAGAGATTTCTTTCAGCTGTTGAGCAGGTGGTGATCTGGGCATTTCTGAGCTCTCCTGGCAGTAAATAACTGCCCACACACCAGGTTGCACAAGTCCCATGGTGCTCTAGGAAACACCTCTGTGTTTGGCCCCTCATTAATTTGTGAACCTTCTCGTTTGAAATAGAAATTCTATGCTTTCTTTCATTGTACAATTATTTTTTTTCTTTTCTTTTTCTTTTTTGAAGCACAATTGGCAATTAACTTTGTATATAGTGAAAGTGTCCATATGGCGATATGATATGTCTATTTCTTTCTTTCTTTTTGGTTCCTTTTTGGTTTTTTTGTTTTTTGAAACACGGTTTCTCTGTGTAGTCTTGGCTGCCCCAGACTAGCTTTGTAGACCAGGCTGGCCTTAAACTCACAGAGATCTGCCTGCCTCGCCTTCCTGAGTTCTGGGACTACAGGTGTGCACCCAGTGATATTTCTTATTAAATGATTGCTACAATCAAGTTGGTTGATAAACCTCTCACCTCAAATAGTGACATGAGTGAAAGCAGTTAAGATAACTTTCTTACAAATTTTTATTTATCCACTATAGTATTATTAATTATATCAATTATTTTATTAATCAAATAACCTATGTATTTTGTTCAAAAACTGCAATGACATTTTGGTAAAAAGATTAAAATATTAGCTTTCCACTCCTGGCATATTCAGCTAATCAAGTTTATTCCTTCTCAAGTCTCTGATGGAGTTGAAGACCAGGTTGCTTAGTTTTACAATGAAGCTTAGTTGCTTACGGGTTAAGATGTTTTTAGGTCTAGATAGATGTTTTAAGTTGATAATGACAAGAAGTGATGGAGATTGATTTATATTCAGAATTTTAGACGCACCAAGATAGGAAAGATGTTTTCTTCAAAGGCTGTCAAATACAAATAGCCAAAACACTAAGAATGTAACATTTATATAATTCCTGATTGTGTCATGGTTCTTCTTGCTACAAGTAGTTTATTGTATATATGTGTAATAATATAAATGTATATGTAAAAAACTAAAAATGTTTAATTAAAAATATTAGCTTTCTATAATCTTACTACTGTTATATTTTTTTAAGATTTATTTTATTTTATGTGTACAGGTGTTTTGTTTGCCTGTATGTCTCTGTGCCCATGTTTGCAGTATCAAAGGAGGCTAGAAGAGGGTGTCAAATCCCCTAGCATAGGAATTGCAGATGGTTCTTAGCTGTCATGTGGGACTGACACCCAACGAATCTGACTCAGGTTCTCTGGAAGAGCAGCCAGTACACTTTCTCTATGTGTCTCTCTATCGCTCTATCTCTCTGTGTCTCTGTCTCTGTCTCTGTCTCTGTCTCTGTCCCTGTCCCTCTCCCTCTCCCTCTCCCTCTCCCTCTCCCTCTCCCTCTCTCTCTCTGATAGGTTCTCTCTATGTAGCTTTGGCTGTCCTGGAACTCTCTATGTATTCTACATTAGCCTCCAGCTCACAGAAAACTGCCTGCCTTTGCCTCTGTCTCTGCCTCCCAAGTGCTGGGAATAAAGGCATGGGCCACTACGCCCAGCCTGCAGCCATCTCTCCAGCCCCCTGTTAATATTTTGTATGCATATTTCCAAACATCATCATCTATTATTATTATTATTGGTGTGTGTGTGTGTGTGTGTGTGTGTGTGTGTGTGTGTGTGTGTGTGTACTGTTGCAGACAGAGGACAATTCTGAGGAATCCCTTCTCCTTTCTTTGTTCTGGGGATTGAACTCAGGTATGACTGCAAGCACCGTTAACCACTGAATCATCTCACTGACCCAGCCTTTCACCTAAGCATGATTATGTTAGAAATCATCTTATAAAAACCAACTTGCACTATATTATCGATTCCATGGTGCTTTTTCACTAAGTACATGCTCAAACCAAAAAAGGAAATCGAAAATTCCCCAGCATTCAGAACCGTTTTCTTTGTTAAAGACATCTGTACATAGCCATTTCAAATACACGTTCTAAGAATATGCCAAGATTTATTTTACCCAAGTATTGGCTGTTGTAAATATTTCTCTACTGATAGCCTTTATAAACCTTGTTTCCTCAAGGAAGATTCCTAAAAATGTAAAAATTGTGAAGATGAGGCCAGCCCGGGTTATGTGGTCATGCCCTGACTTGTAAAAGGCGACAGGAAAAGGCTGTGAGTTATGGGATGCTAGGGATTCTGCAAAATATGCAACCTTGATGCTGATACTTGTCTATTCTTTATGATTTGAGGGTGTGTTGGTTGGTCAGTCAGTCAATTGGTTGTTTTTATCAACTAGCTTTTGTTTTAGTACACTGTGCTTTTCAAAACATGTAAACCCCTCTAGTAAACTGTATCTATATAGCATTTGGGTCTCTTCCTTCAAGGCTCTAGAAGCATCCAGAAGACTTTGGGTATCTCATCTGGAATGGTTACGAAACACACAGTACTCAGCACACTGGGAGTTGGTGTGTGTGTGTGTGTGTGTGTAAGAATTCCTCAAATCATTTCCTCAGAGCCACAGTGACACAAGGAAGTGAAGATGGCACCTGCAGTTGCAGCATGTCCTAGCTCCTCTGGAGCTGGGGGAATTGAGGGAGTCTCGGCCTGTTCACTCTATGTTCTCCCCCACAGGCTGAGGCCCAAGGCTCCCTGTCATGTGGTGATGGTGGCAGTGAGACATGAGGCCATTTCCACAGTGATCGGTGTTATTACAGCTTAATGCAAAAGCTCCAGGCTACCAACCCGAGAGAAATGGGACCCTTGGAATGTGAGCCCACAGCAGTTGTTTGGTAACCCAGAGACGGTCTCAGAGTCACCGGAGTCCGGCCCCTTCCCTTGCCTGCCCCGAAACACCACTTCTGCAGAGCACAATACCAAATCAATAATTCAGTCATGCGCCTCATCCTCAAGATGGGAGACAGGACAGTGACTAAGGCTCTCTTTTTTATGACTTGCTCACTTTGAGGCCTGTATTCAGAGGCACTATCCACATTTTATGTCCCTCACCCCAACCACTTCCTCCTTCCGGTGCATTTTGTTCCACTGGACCTGAGGCGAAGCGCCACGGCTCACAGCTTCCAGACCCGGGGTAGACAGACAGTAGGGGATATTTCCAAGTGTCTCCAGCAAATAAATAATAGCCACCCGGGACACAGACCTTTGTTTCAGCAGTTCAGGAGAATTCATTCTCAGTAGAGAAAACCCATTTGCTCGCGGCAGCAATTCAAGCTGCTAGCTTCCCAGAGAATATTACCGGAGCCAAATCCTTTCTCAGCTATGGAGGTCAGAGGTGAAGCAACTGTGCTTACAGGGCAGAGCTTTTTTATGGATCTCCTTGGCTCTCTGCTCTCTTCTTTACAGCTGATTAACACTCAATGGCCATTTCTTTTTAAAAAAAAAAAAAAAGAAAGAAAAAAAATTCAATTCCTAGGTTTAATTAACTTCCCTAGCACAGCTTGCTAGAAACCACACAATGGCTTGAGACCTTAGGATCTCTGATTTCCATCAAGGTAATTCTCTGCTGCTGCGCGATAGCTCCCAAATGTCATCTCAGGGCTGGGTGGCCGCAATAAGGCCTGGACTTAGCATTTGGTCGGCTCAGATGAAGACTCCCAAATGCTGAGTTGAGTATCTCGATCTCAGGCGATCGGAGCCAGGACTTTCTGCCTTAGACTTTACCCCTCACTTCATGGCCAAGCTAAAAATCAGCCTTCTCTTCCTCTCCCAAGGGCCAGGCTCACTGACAGCACGGGTTCTGTTGTTAGTTTGAACAACCCATGGGGGCCATGTCTGTCTACCTCATACTTCGGTTCAGAAACAAGTGTTCACGGGAGACGCAGAGAACACAGCTTACCCCTACGCACATTTCCTAAGTAACTGTACATGTAAACAAGACGATGCATTTTGTCCTTTTATTCCACTCTTCAGGACTATAGCATGGAAGAAGTGCGGCCTAGTAGCTGAGAGCATAAACACTGAGCCAAACTGCCTGCATCCACACGAGCTATGGCGTGAGCTTCACATTAAGCGGCATACGCTTCATGGCTCAGTTGCGTCACCTGTAAAGTAAGGTTCTAATAACAGTATCTACCTTGGGGCTATGCCATGAGCTGGCTAAACAGATAAAAACAGTTATGACAGTGACTGGGTCCACAGTGACCTTCACGGTGCATTTGTGAGACGTAGTCCCTACAGGATGGTCATTGCACTGGGTATGACATTGCAAACTATGCGCTGCCGACACCTCACCACTCGTTCAGCAGTGACGTGCCTTGTGGGAAAGGACGCTGCAAAGGTAAGGCGTCAAAGCCTGCTCTTGAGTGGCCTGAGAACCGAACGCATTCATGACTGTCCCACTGCCCTAGGCTGGCCGTCATCAAGTGGCCTCTTCGGATTTCTGACGCAATGCTCCCTTCAAGGTTTGTTCAAAGCATGCATCTCATTCTCTGTAAGATGGAACCATCCCAGCACACGAGGGAGGAAGAAATTCCCAGAAGTCAGTGCTGGGTGGGCCCTGCTGTGAGCGTAAGGCCTTTTATTCCTTTGAAATTGAATGCAGCCGTCATCGACTGTCTACATGTGAACCAGGTTGGCCACCAATCCATCTGTCCCCTCCACTGAGTAATGTGCACTGTCCGTCGTAACACAGGGCTTGAGATTTACTGTTGAAAAAATGCACCACCACCCACCACCTCCCGGAAAAAAAAAAAAGGTCACGCTATGATTTAGACGGAAAGGAAAAGTTACTGTAATGAGAAATGCCTCAGAGACAGAGCAGAGTCATCTGTGATAGGAGGAGCTGTGCCTGGGCAGCTTGGCGGAGTGCTTTCACTAAACATAAAACCAACTCTAGAGGCTAAGAAAGCCTCGAGTCACAGCTCAGTGGGCAGAATTCTGGTTTCTCATGCATATAGTACAATAATGATTGATTTTACAAACTAAAGCCTTAGAAGGCAAATGCAGTGGCTCATACCAATAATCTTGTTTGTTTGTTTGTGTGTTTGTTTGTTTTGCTTATTGAGACAATTTCTCTGTGTAGCCCTGGCTGTCCTGTAGACCAGGCTGGCTTCCAACTCAGAGATCTACCTGCCTCTGCCTCCTGAATGCTGGGATTAAAGGCATGAGCCACCACTGCTTGGCTCTCATACTTGTAATCCTAGCACTTGAGAGACTGAGGCAGGAGGATTGCTGCAAGTTTAAGGCCAGCCTAGGATACAGAGGGAGGAGGAGCGAGTGTACTTCCATACGAATGAACATTCATGACATAGGCATGGTCCTGACACAGATGTCTCAGACTCGTGGGAATGGCATGGTCATCTTTGGACTAGGCGGTGAAAGTATGACTGTTGACAAAACAGTTGCCATTTTACTAAAAAACAAAAACAAAAACAAACAAAGAAACAAAAAAAAAAAAAACCAGTGTGTGCAGACAGTATTGACTGAGTTTTCTCATCCCATCTGCCGGTAAGGTCCCAGCTCCCTGAGACTGCTCCCCTACAGAGCTCCCATACTGAGAACAGCTAACCCACCTTCCTGGTTACACTCTGTATAATACACGTGGTGAGTAGCCAGCCTGCTGGTTCAGCTCCATCCAGGCGCGTGGCCCACCTGATCCCATCTTTACCTTACTGTGTCTGTCTCCCTTAAGTCTCCTGTTACTCCCTGTCAGAGCTCCAGGACCCAGCCACGCGGGCCATAGCACAGAGAGAGACCCTGTTTCGAGAACCAAATAGTAATAATTAGTAATTAACAATAACAGTAATTAAGCAAAACAAAGTCAAACCTTACTTTGACAGACTGTTATATGCTAAAAGCACTAGTGATAGCTGGAGTCCAAAATAGCAACCTTAAAATTGTCTTCAGAATTTCAAATTTTCAACGACTGCAAAGCCAAGTTCTATCTGCATTAAGATCTAGTCCATTTTAACACTCATCTAATTTAAAGCCTAAAGACATTTATTTTGGGGGAAATAAAAGTATTTTAGTTATAAATGTGAGCTGACAGTTTTGATGTATAATCAAATTATTTGTGTATAAATTCATCTCCATTAAGATGCATGAAAAAAGGCCTAACTATCCCCCTACATCTAACCATCTCACAAGAGAAGCATGCAGACAAGGCTCCAGTCAGACTCACAGCTTCCTCCAGCCACCGAGGCAGACCCTAAGCCCACCTTGCTAGACTCTCTGCAGTGGCTTTCAAGAAATTTCCACCGAAACCATCCAGACAAACTAAACTCCCAGACAGCCTTTGTCCATTTAGGACTCAGCTTCTCCATCACCCTAATTCCAAAACTTGCCTTTATTATGCAGAGGTACAGAGTTAGGCAGCCTGCTTTGGTGCTCATGGGGTTCAGGGGAGACCATAATGGATTCTCACCACACTCTGACACAATGGTTTTGGGAGCTAGGAATATGGATCTCATATTTCAGCCTTGGGGAGACTTTTTTTTTTTTTTTTTTTTTTTCAGATTAGCACTTGGCCTTCGTTCACTCTCCACTTGTAAACCTAGTGACACTCCTGTGACTCAATGGAGCATTGCGCTCACATATGGGCAGGCTTCTCTACCAGTGTGAGAGGCAGAGGTCCTGTTTATCAGCAAGTGACACTTCCTTGCTTTGCACTTCTCGCTAATTATGGCTGTTAAGTTTTCCGGATCCTATCAGAAGAGCAGCTCATTAACTTTAATTATTTTTCAAATTCATTGGCTCCACTGCAGTCTGAAGCAGGCAGGTGCCAGTGGGTTTTTATTGCAGAAATTAATTAACAAAAGAGTGGAAGGCCTTGGTAGCTGACACTTATCTTTCTTCTCCTCCCTTAACCAGTAGAGAGTGAACATAAGACCCACAAACTAGAGGGAGAAAAGGTACAAAGTACTTCCAGGTCACAAGGAAGCAACATGGCAGGTCCTGCCAGGGGTGTAGCACTTGGTTTGTACTCCATCGTCTTTACGACTAAGCCACATTCAGAAAACCCACAGATCCAGTTACCAGATCACCTCCAGCTGGCGTCTACGTCTAATTGACTCTAAATAGAAACTGACACTTAAGACGCTGAATTAGAATCTCTCTGCATGGGGCCTGTTAAAGTTTGCTTCCAACGGCCCGTGCAAGTCCTCTGCTTTATGGCGTGTCCCTCATATTCCTTACTTACCGGTGTGCTTCATCCACTCTTGCAGACCCATGTCTGTTCCAGCTACTCTTTTTTAAAGTAGTTTTTGAGAAAAATAGTACTCACCATAGCTAGATACGCCTCATCATAGTATCCCATAGGAGATAAATACATGTATATGTGTGTGTGTGCGTGTGATGTGCATAGTATTTAACCAAATTTTTCACAAATATCTTCTCCAAAGAATTCAACTGTAGCAATTAAACATTAGAGAAACAACAACAACAAAAATCCACAGTCAATATAATAAATAAGTAAACAATCCTAGTTAGGCACTAGAATATTAAAACAGCCAGATGTGACAGGACATCCGACAGAGGAAAATGTTTGCCTTTTATTATGTGTTACAAACTATAGACAGTGTCAGTCTAGTCTTTAATACTGATATTCATTTATAAGCTATGTCAGAAGCACAGCAACATTTTGATTTTCATCGCTGTATACTCTCGTATTTTTAAAACTTTTTGCATTGAACTTCTGCCAGAAGTGTTCAGAGAAGAAACTTATGTTTTGTTTTGTTTTTTTCAAATAAAGGAGAAAACAGCCTCCTTGTAGCACAGCAAGAGCATTACTGCAGCAGTTTGTATGACCAGGCCTTATTGTACCTAATAGCCACAAAGAAGTCTGTGATACGCTGAGTAGCTTAAGTAACAGGCTAGGATATTACACCTATGCCATTCTGTTAGCCATGATAACAGTCCTGTGAGGTGGACACTTGTCCTTATAATTGCGGACAAGGACACAGAGACTACAATAAACTCAATACCTTAATTTATCTCAACCGCAGACTGACTACAGAGCCAGGATCCACACCCTCAGGTTTGGTGATAATTAATCCAATCTCAATTATCACCCTGATGAGATCTAGGATTAACTGGGAGAGGTGCCTCCAGGCTAGCCTGTCTGGGGTCAGGGCTTATCTTAATTAGGTTAGCTGATGTGGGAAGACCTGCTGCCCACTGTGAGCGACACCATTCCCTAAGATCCCAGACTGTATAAGGAGGAGGAAGTGAGCTAAACAGCTGCCTTCATATCTCTCTCTCTCTCTCTCTCTCTCTCTCTCTCTCTCTCTCTCTCTCTGTCTCTCTCTGTCTCTCTCTGTGTCTGTCTGTCTGTCTGTCTCTCTCTCTCTGTCTCTCTCTGTGTCTGTCTGTCTCTCTCTCTCTCTTTGTCTGTCTGTCTGTCTGTCTGTCTCTCTCTCTCTCTCTCTCTCTCTTCCTCTCTCCCTCTCTCTCTCTCTCTCTCTCTTTCCTGACTGTGGGCACAATGTTTGAAAAAAAAAATAACAGGATACATAGTTGGTAACAACAAGAAGGATCAACAGTGGATGCCATTGTAGTAGGTGAGGCATAGGCAGGTGCTCTGACCTCAGCCTCCTCTTCCCTTTACCCTCTGGCAGTGGTTCCCATAGTCCCAAACCAACTGGATGCCAGAGGTCAGCGCAGCCTGGTGAGGCCGTTTGTACCACCCAGTTTCTGGGCACTGAAGGAATTAACCTAGAAGCCAACTAGAGGAAATTATTCCAACCCCATTACCCCAGTTGCTTCTCTAGCCTTTTCTGAACTTTTAGAACCAATCTCAGTGGCTACGGTCGGCATGGCACCGTTGAAATGGCCACGGAGCCTCTTCTACTGCCTCTTCCTGCTGCTGGTGCTGCTGCCTCCTGCTGCTGCTGGTGCTGTCATGCTGGAAGTACTGCCAGGAACAGCAGAAAAATGGTATCTCACTCTGTGATTTTCCAGTCCCCTGGCAGGGCCTTGAATTGGCAAAAACAAACCAGAGCCCAATAACCAGGAAGTCGGCCACCTGTGCGTCATTCACATTGGTTTTTAGCCCCTTGATGCAGAACAGTGTGAGGAGTGTCCCACGGGACCGGCACAAGTACCTAACAGAACAGCTGAGAGTTCAAGCACAAAGGAAAAGGTGTCTTTTTGCTTCGCAGGGTCAATCCGGAATTGGTCCCATTGATTTTGGACCTGCGCTTTAGCAACACATCATGACGAACACATACAGTAGAACAGAACTGCATACAACATGGAGGAGAGATAAACATCCCATAATAGTGTTCAAGAGTGCATTTGCAAAAACCTCGGCCTTCCATCACATCCCACATCTTAAAAGACTTCATCACTTTCTGATAGCACCGAGCACCTAACAGAGAGATTCTCTTTTTGTCTGATTTAATGACATATCCATGCTGGTGCGGGTATCCCTAACCGAATCCTTTAGCTATAGTATCGAATTCAATAGTGATATTTCTGCATGGAAACTGGTAAAACGAGCAGCATAAAGTTACTGGGACTGGTGTGTGAGTTATGAAGATAATCTACGGCAGACGTCAAACAGTGGGTAAAATTGGGCACAGATCTATCAAGCGCCTACCGTGTCCTTAAGCATTGTACTTGACACAAAAGACAGAAAATCAAACATGACCTGGTCCCTGCTCTCTAGTTGCTGACACACAAGCAATTAGATATACGGCTTCCATCAGGGGAGACAATGCAACAGGCAAGGCATCATTAAATTCAATAAATTAAAAAAGGAACTACATAGCAATTTCAGCTACAGATTTAAATTTTTCTAGACACATGAAGAACGATACTACAAATTGAATACAGAAATTTAGTATAACAACAACAACAGTAGTAATACCCAAAGGCTTATTTTCAGAAGGCAAAATAGATTAACTTCTTTTTTGGGGGGAAAAAAAAGTATTATCACAAGTTAAATGGGGAAAAAAAAAGCACTAGTAATATGCTAAAAACTCACGTGAAATACTTTGGCAGCTTTCTGAAAACTTTAAGCAAGATTAGTGGGAAATTGCCTTACCACGACAGAGTAGTGAGCAAGCACTTCAGACAAGCATGACCCTAAGGAAGGAGCTCTCTTGCCATCTATCTCACCGAGAGGAAGGCTGCACTAACGCACACCTCCTTTCGGGCACTTCAGTAGTAAGTTAGAATGAAAGAAAAAGGGCTAGGGAGGTGGCTCTGAGGGACAGAACCTTACCTGAGTGCACAAGGCCCGAGTTAGACCCCAGTGCTAAAGGGGTTGGGGGTGGGACAATGAGTATGATGTAAATTAAACAAATAACAGAATACGTGTTACTTAAGAATTACCCTCGCATTGCTTCCTGCCATAGTTAGCTTTGTCAGCTTGACACAACTAAGGATACATGTGGGATTGCCTGCAGGGGGTTTGCCTGTGGGCGTGTCTATAAGGGGTTGTTTTAATTAAGCGCACTGACGTGGGAAACCATGGGAAGCCCACTGTGGCCAGGACTGTTCCCTCGGCAGGGGTTCCTGAACTACATAAGAACAGCAAAATTGAGCTGAGGGCAAGTGAGCCTGCATGTATGCATCCATTTTTTTCCCCTGCCCTTTGTCTTTAGAAAATGAAACTCTGTGAAAAATGGTGCTGTAAACATTAATGCCTGCGTTTATTTTCACTATTATGCTTAGAACAAGAGTTTTAAAGTATGGCTCATGCATTATAACAGCATCCACCACTAATCCCTGGTATTGTCACCAACTGTGTATCCTGCTAATTTTTCTGCCTGTTTGGGTAGACTGAACCCTGGAAATATGCAACAGTTTAAGTAGCTGGGCTAACGCAAACTGGAGACATCTTGGCTGTTGGCCTCAGATGCTATATATAATGACATTCTTAGCCATTTAGTTGGTGGGAACTTAACAAAATAGATAGTTAGCTTCTTTAGGCTTAATCAGATTCTTCTCATCCCCTGACAATAACACTAACATAACAATATTGTCATCAATACTTCAGATGAAAACCTATGAACTCTTCTAAAATATATTTTATAATCGCAGAGGTTCTTGCAACCAGCTCAGAGATTATAAGGATGCCAACAGTAAGGTCCTGGCTCTCACTTCCCTACTTGGCTCCATGCAGGACAGTTAGATAATAAGATAATTTTCCTTCTCCCAGCTTGGCAGGACAGGTGAATATATAAACACAGACGCAGCATTTAGCTCTGTCTCCATCCCAAAAAGAGGAATCCTGGGGTAACTCAAAAGCATGGGTTTTGGAATAATGTGCGTGGATCTCAACTCAGATTCAGCCATTTGCTCACTGTGGAATCTTGGGAAAGTCACTTAATGTATCTGTGCCTTAATTTTGTACTGCAAGTTTAATAATGCCTACCTGGAATTAACAATGTTGTGATGGCTAGGGATGATACAAACAAAGTGTGGAAGGAGACAGGAAGGCATGGTAGCCAGCCAGCACACAGAAGCCATGCTTACCTCTGGTTGTCAGTGCAGAGAAGACGTCTGGCCTTGGAGTCAGAATTGCCGCTTCTGGTTCTGCTACACACTGGCTCCCATAACTGAGTGAACTCACAATCTCTCTCTCCCTTCCTCTGAAAGAAGAGAATAAAAGTCCTGTCATAGATCAAACAAGAAGTGCAACACTGCTCTGCAAAATAAATGGCAATGCCATTGACTAGTATAGCTAACAAGTTTAAGATGTTGCTATTGCAATTGTTAAAGGACGTTAATAGTTGTTAGCACGGTGCTTGTATTAGATGCTTTTCTGTTGCTGTGATTTAAAAACAAAATACCCTGACCTGACAAAAAGTAAAGTTTGGGAAGAGTTTATTTGGGCTTACAGTTCCTGATGGGATGCAGTGCAACATAGCAGGCAAAGAATGGCAGCAGGAGCATGTGGCCAGGCTGGCAGTCAGGAAGCCAACTGATCACATGTCACCTACACAAAGGAAGCAGACTGATCACATATCACCCCCATACAGGAAGCAGACTGATCACATATCACCCACATACATGAAGCAGACTGACCACATATCACTCCCATACAGGAAGCCAACTGATCACATTTCACCTCCATACAGGAAATAGACTGATCACATTTCACATCCATACAGGACATCCATACAGGAAATAGACTGATCACATATCACCCACATACAGGAAGCCAACACATTTCACCCACACACAGGAAGCAGACTGATCACATTTCACCCACACACAGGAAGCACACTGAGCACATTTCACCCACACACAGGAAGCACACTGAGCACATATCACCCCCATACAGGAAGCTGACTGATGACATTTCACCCCCACACAGGAAGTAGAAAAAGACCAGGAAATATAGCCCAACTGTAAAACCTCAAAGCCTTCCCCACCAAGTGACATACTTCCTCCAGCCAGGCTCTACTTCCTGCAGTTTCTGTAACCCTCCCAAACAGTAATACTAGCTGGGGACCAAGTGTTCAAACACAGGAGCCAGTGGGGAACATTTCCCATGCAAACCACAACAGTAATGTAGAAGACTATCTAAATCACTGATGAGGACCCGAATGTGTGCAGATATGTCTGTCCAGCCGTCCCTCTAAATCCAACTCCACGATGTTTTTGTTTGGGCTTTGTTAGTATTGGCTCTTTAAAACGATGTTAATTCATTGACAAAAGTGATAGATTTCATATATGAACTCTTCTTGAGAAACATTTGACAAAACCGGTAGCCAAACCACTTGGAAAGGACTTGAAATGTCCAGTCTCCATGTCCCACACTGCTGCCATTTCTCTTAAACTCTGCCCAATCCACTCTGGCTATGGAGGAATGAATTTGTGACACTTGGTTACATCAATAATACAGCATTACCAACAGTGCATCAACCGCTTGCAAATGACATTCTGTCCACACTAGAGAAGAGTTACTGTTTTCTTATTAATAACACCACTCTCACCCAGTTATATTTCAACACACTTTCTTTTTAATTTTTATTACATATTTATTTATTTTGGGGGAGATATGAGGGGCGCATGGCTGCCAGAGGATGTGAGAGGCTACCAGAAGACAACCTGGGGGAGCCAGTTCTCTCCTCTTATCATGTGGGTCCCAGGGGATCAAACTTAGGTGGTCAGACTTGGTGGAAAGCATCTCGTTGTACTGCGCCATCTTGTTGGCTCACAATATACTTCTTAAGAAATGGTTCAAGTCACTGCTATCAAGCTGAGAATTTCTGCATAGCCCTAGATGAGCCCCCATAGTATCCTCCAGGGGGAAATCACTTGTTATCAGCATCAGGGAAACTTTAGACACGGAAAGGAATAATGTCTTCTCAAGGCCTTTGTTCCCTGAAAACCCCTTGACACACTATGTGGCCTTTAGATAAGAGGCCTTCAGCATTTGTCTTTTCATATCGCCTTACACGTTGTATTTTAAAAACATGGCTGACATTACCCCACGATACAGAACAAGGGCCAAGGAGAAATGAATAGCCTAAGATGACAAAATCAGCTCTCCTCCATCACTCAAAATCGTGGCGCAACTGTCAACCTCTTCCACAGTATGATAGAATTTGCTGCAGCTCTCGGATTTTCATGTCTTCCCAATATCGAGGGAGAAAAATCAAAACAGCTCATCAAGCAAGGAAAGTATCAGCCACAGGTCATTAGAGTTCCTGCTGTACTAATTGCTGGGCTCTGCCTGTGCCTTTCATCTTCAAAGGGCCCACAGGTAGCAATCAGTGTAAGCAGCAGTCCCTCAGATCGGGCAAAGTCTCTGGAAAGATTCAGCGCAGACCGTCTTTGAAAGAGGCAGATCTGGGAAGGCTGCGCTAAGCAGACTCTTTCATCTGCAGAAAGCCAGACAGGCTACTTTGAACAATAAAGGTTTTAGGTAAAAAACATACACGGTAATAAGAACAATGTGATGTCAAGACAGGCAATGTACAGCTGGGGTCTTTAATCTCACCACTCAGGAGGCAAAAACAGGCAGATTTCCATGCGTTCAAAGGTCAGTCAGGGCTACACAGTAAGACCTATCTTAAAATAATAATAATAATAATAATAATAATAATAATAATAATAAACAAAAAATAAAACTAAGGAGAAAATCTTCATAATCTTGGTTTAGTGTTTAGTTTTTATACTAATAACAAAACATAATAAACTGGACTTTTTCGAACTTAAAAGTTTTGTTTTGGGATTGGTACTGTTAGGAATATGAAAGCTAGGGAAGCCAGGCGTGGTGGCCCACGCCTTTAATCCCAGCACTCGGGAGGCAGAGGCAGGCGGATCTCTGTGAGTTCGAGGCCAGCCTGGTCTACAAAGCAAGTCTAGGACAGCCAAGGCTACACAGAGAAACCCTGTTTCAAAAAAAAAAAAGAAAAGAAAAGAAAGAAAGAAAAGCAAGGAAGCAAACTAGGAAAATATTTATAAGTCACATGCCTGGGAAAGATTCATATCCAGAACATATAAATAACTCATAAAACTTACAGTACAAAACTAAACAACCTACTTTAAATACAGGGGAAAGATCTGAATGGGCGCTTCAACAGGGAAGATACAAGGGTGGCATGTAACTGTGAAAGGATGCCTGATCACATGGGCCAACAGGGAGATGGAAGCTAAAGCCACAATTAGATGCTACTACACACCTAACTGAATAGTCAAGCCCCCAGAGCAGCTGAGGGTGTCGCTCAGTTAGTACAGTAAGTAGTTGCCTATGCTCAAAGCACTGGGTTTCATCCTTAACAACAACAACAACACACACATACACAAAGTGCTAAATAGCAGCCATTGCTGAGGATGCAGAGTAACAGCAATGCTCACTTGTTGCAATGAACATGTCAATCAGTACAGCCACTTTGCCCAGCAGCCTTCTGCTTCCTTCCTTTCTTTCTTCTTTTCTTTTTTTCAGATATGGTCTCACTAGTATCCGCATATGACCTGGAACTTGCTATGTAACCCAGGCTGACCCCAAAGTCACAGAAATCTGCCTGCATCTGTCATTGCCTCTGTAGTGCTGGGAATAAAGGCTTGTGCCACCACCCTGGTTCAAGTAAAACTGCTTAGGTTTTTTTGATTGTTCAATATGTGTGGATGTTTTGCCTTGATGCATGTCATGTGCACCACATGCAGCCCTGGTGCCTGAGGTCAGAAGAGGGGGCTGGATCCCCTGAAACTGGAGTTGCGAATGGCTGTGAACCACCTTGTGGATGCTGGAAGTTGAACTCAGGTCCTCCGCAAGAACAAGTGCCCTTAGCTGCTGAGCCATCTGTCCAGACCCAAGGATAGCTACTTTCAAAGACAGCTTATGTCTGGAGAGATGGCTCAGCGGTTAAGAGCACGGGCTGCTCTTCTAGAGGACTCAGGCTTTGATTCCCAAGACCCATGTGATAGTTCACAATCATCTGTAATTCCAGATCCAGGGAATATGATGCCCTCTTCTGGCCTCCGTGGCAACAGGCAAGCAAGTGTTACACAGATGGATGTGCACAAAACACACCCATACACACAGAATAAAAAAGACAGCATGCAATTGTCTCTAAAGTTAAGTACAAACTTAGCTATATATAACCCCCTCCAAATCTATTCTTTATTTTCACTCAAATGAATAAAAAAAAAAAAGTATGTCCACACCAAAACATATACATGATTGCTATAGCAGCTTCATTGATAATTACAAAGTAAAACAAGACGGGAAACTACGCATCTCCCAACATGTGAATGGCAAAACAAAATAAACACATCCACAAAGCGGAATGCCATTCAGTGAGAAGCGCGCAACAGAGGTCACAGGAGATGATTTTTGTTGTTGTTGTTGGACGGTATGTGAGTTTCCTTTTGAGACATGGTCTCATATAGTTCAGGGTAGCCTCGAACTTGCTGAATAGCTGAGGATGACCTTGAACTCCCGATCCTCCCGACTCTACCTCCAGGTGCCACCATACCCAGCTTTTCTTTCTCTCCTTCTTTCTTTCTAGAAAAGTATTTATGTATCAATTAACTAATTTTAAGACAGGGTCTCTCATAGTCCAGGCTGACCTCGAATTCACTACTCAGCCTCCCCTGGCCTTGAACTCTTACTCTTTCTGCCTCCACCACCTCGAAATGCTATGTTAAAGGCACGATGAGCATCTGGCTTCATACATGAATCTGAAACGAGCATTGTCCCTCACATGGCTGTAGTCACTCTTGGTAGCATATTTCTTTCTGAGCTGTACCATGACTTTGCCTTTGACTAGTTTCATTGATACTCTGTAAATCTGTGTGTGCCTTTGCTTCAGTCCCTGCATAAGAAGCTAAGAACCTGTGAACACCTGGCCCAGAGTCTCGCTTGGTAACTATTGGTGAAGGCAGGCAGCACTGTAAAGTGGACAGGTTACTATGGCCAACAGTAACCCCCATTCACAGAGTCCTAACATGTCAGTGAGAATGGACTTCCCTTCCTAGTGGTATCCTGCAGAACCCACAACCCCAGGGTAACTCTGAGAAAAACAGCAGACACGCCCAAATGGAATGGAATACATTCTTTAAAATATCTGAGCAAGGCTTTTTGAAACTGTCATGGTCACGAGAAATGGGAAAGCTTAAGGCGGAGTCACAAGCCAGAGAAGACAAAAAGGAGACGTGACTGTGATGGAGGATTGTGGAATGAATCGTGAAATAGGGGAGAAATGTGGAAAAATTGCAAAATCAGAAAGGAGTGTAGACTTCGGTTCATGAGGCAAATGTAGACTTCCTGGTTTTGACAAATGCATAATTTTTGTCTGTTTTGTTTTAATGTACAATGTTGATGCAAGATATTAACAATTGGAAGACCGAGTGGAGAGCGCATGGGAACTGTATGCATTGTCTGCAACTTTCCTGTGACCCTAAGAACAGTTCCCAGATAATGATAATAGCTTGTCTCAAAAATGAATGAACAAGCCAAGCATGGCAGCACACTCTGCTGAGGCAGAATTGTGAGTTCACGACCAGCCTGGGCTGCATAGTGACTTCCAAGTCAGCATGAGCTATGCACTGAGTCTTTGCCTCACTAAATACATAACTCTGACAATACAGAACAATTAAAGGAACACAAGAATACCAGAACAGTTTGAGTCTGATGACCGTTCTGTTTCCCAGGGGATCCATCCCAGCGTTTAAACAGCACGGGTTTATTAGGCATTGCTTTCTAGAGGAAGTTCTGAAATTTGCTGCCTATCAAAATCATCTGGGACTTCCCTCTAATGCAGGCACCTGTGGCACTTAGACTTGTAAATATATCTTTATAGTTCCTGGTTCCCACCCAGGGTAGAATGACAACGCCACTCCACTGCTCCCCACTCACATTACACTCACACAAACCTGCACCCCTTCAACGCCGCTTACTGAGAAGCCGTTTTATATCAGTCCTCTGTCACCACCAAACCCACGGGCAAACACCAGCCACAGCTGTCATTCTAATATGCAAATAAACGGACACTGTGTTTCTCTTTGCCTTCGCCAGTTCCCAGAGAGCAATCTATTCGTCGGCTCAGCCCACCTCTCACTCTCGAGTGTTTTATGGGGCAGAGCTCTTGCTAAAATGCCACTTCATGGGTTCCTGTTAAGTGGAGTTAAGCATTACCTACAGGTCATCAGTTCTCCTGTAGTCCAGGCAGTGGTGGCCGGATTCCTGTGGCAATTACCCGACTAGTTTGCTGAGTAGCAAAGCAGTCTACATTAGGAAGGGGTTGCCGGGGTGGAAGGACCCCTATCTGATGTAGTTGGGAGGGGCTGCCATGCGCAGGTCGGGAGCCAGACCTTCCCAGGTTATGGGCGGGGAGACAAGGCTGCGTTCATCAGTGTGATGAAGAGCGGCCCTTCCACCTTGAGTTACTTATTTAGAATAATTCAGAATTAACAAAACCCGGATGGAACACGTGTCGGCTGGTTCTACAGAAGTACGTTGCTTCCGGTCTGATTGGTTTTAGCCCGTGGATGTTCGGTTTTTGTTTCGTTTTTTGATGGACCTCACTTTTCTGCTGTCTGTGATGTTTCAAAATGCCAACCTGCCTGCAGCAGAGTCCAACCCAGGCTGTGGCCGAGCGAGACAGCAATTTCCGGTGTGCTCTCCTCTACCACACGGTATCTACTGACATTAGCTTTAGCCGTGTCCGTGGGGGCTGAGTCCTTGCTTTGCATTTGAACACATTTCACAGCTAAATGAAGAAGGCAAACCAGTGCCAGGAGCAGGCGTAATGGTTCTTTTCCCAAATTTGTCAAATCTGTACCTCACCTGTTACTAATTGCCACTGAAGACATAATAGCTATTTTGATGAGACAGAGAGAGGAGCCACAGCAACTGAGTGTTTGTTTGAGGCTAGTTGGTGCAAGCATTTAGTAATTAAAGTCAATCATATTTTAAATTTACTTGTTTTGGGGGGGAAATGAGAGATTGAGGCAAACACTAACTGACAAATACTAACACTACGTTCCCAACCACACACTCAAGATGTCAGAGTCAAAGGGTGCTATTCTCGGGCACTCCCTCCACGCTCTGCCGCTGAGCTGCATTCCTAGCCCCTCCAAAACAGGATTCTTAGCCCAAGTGAAAAACAAGTCTAGGGCGACGGCCATGATGCCACCAGACGCAAATGTCTAACTGTTCCATGAATAGAGAAGGAAAAGAGAGCTGTTCTGAACTCAGGGGGTAAAAAAGGTCATTCCAGATGGGCCATAAAAGACGGTGAGGATTTCTCTCAGTAGGAAAAGGCATTCAAATACATGGAAAAGTCAAGTTAAAAAGCATTTGTCAGAAGAGAGAGCAGCTCTGTTTTGCTTACTTGGACTTTCCTCTTGCCATGGATTGATTTACCCTCCTGCTGCTGCTGCTACAGACTCGTTCACTCATATCAGAACCAGAGTTTCCAAGCTGTCATCATGGCCTGGGGACCAGTAGCTCTCTAGGAACCTTCTAGGGCTCTGGCAGCAGACTGGGACTACTGAGGTGTGGACTGAGTGGCCACTGGTTGTCATCCCCCAGTGAGAGCGAGGCACTGTGGGACTACCCTGACTACTGAGACGGTCAGCCTCAGGGACTAATTGACTACTGGCTTCTCAGTTCTCGGGTGTGATTCTTCTCTGGTTGCTATTTTAATCTGACACATTGAATTTATATATACTTGTGGAAGTTTCGGTTTCTTTAAAAACCTCAGTTATGTTATGTAAACATGATTTTTGTTTTAATCCCAGGTGTAGGATATGGGGGCTGTTCCAGTTTGTCCACAGGTAAGAGGACCTGTGACCTTTGTCAACAGGAAACTGCCTCATGCGGAGGCATGGTCTTTGCCAGTTGGAAAAAATATGAGAGCCCAGAGAGAGAGAGAGAGAGAGAGAGAGAGAGAGGGAGAGAAGAGAGAGGAGCTTGGAGAAGAATGCTTGGAGGAGGAAGAGAAGGCTGCTGCCGCGATTGTTTTGATGGTTGAATATCCTCATGATGAAGATGGGTGTTGCCCCAAAGAACCCAACAACCCTAGACAGCAGAAAGTAGCCAAAGAGAACTACACCTCCTCTCTCCACTAACCTTTCTCTCCTACCTAGTGTTGGGGTGTTGGGAGGAACTGGGGTGGAGAAGGAAGAAAGAGATATTAGAAACCAAAACAAAAATAGATTTTAAAAGTATGCATATACTGAGTGTGGTGGCACATGCCTTTAATCCCAGCACTCGGGAGGCAGAGGCAGGTTGATTGCTGTGAGTTCGAGGTCAGCCTGGTCTACAAAGCAAGTCCAGGACAGCCAAGGATACACAGAGAGACCATGTCTTGAAAAAAAAAAAAAAAAACCAAAACAAAACAAAAAATAAAAAGTATGTATGCATACTATTTCAATTTATATATACCATCTTAAGATGACACATTTATGACATATATATATATATATATATATATATATATATATATATATATAACTTAATATTCATCCCCTATTCTGTTTCTCTAGAGAACACTGACAAAAACAGCTGGGCTTGCTTATGCTTATTAAAAATCCACTGCTGTAATCTGAAAATTGTGGCTAATGTCCAAGAAAAACTGATCCAACCCCCCACCGTGTGTGTGTGTGTGCGTGCGCGCGTGCACACAAGCAACCACACAGGTACAGAGGCCAGAAAAGGTCAGTGTGTACTCTGATCTCACCTTCTGACTTATTTCCTTGAGGCAGGGTTGTTGGAGGTTGGTCTGGCCTGCCCAAATGAGCAGACCTATGTACCCCAAAATGTTTGTAACCTTGCCTAAGTCCTTGTTCCTGTTTGACCAATAAAAGAGCCATCCTACCTGGCCAGGACAAATGGGATAGGCATGGCTTAGGTTCTCAGGCTTTTGGGAGAAAGACTAGAAAGGACGAGGAGCAACCTGAGGAGAAAAGCAGGAAAAAGGAAAGGCAGTGGGATGGGCTAGGGGGAAGAAGAAACACATGGCCGGTGTGGATGGAGACTTGGCCCAGATGATGATAATTAGCAAGTATTTGGGATTATGGATGGGAGGTAGTTTAGGGGATTAATGTCTGCCCTGCCCCAGGCTAACTAAAGCTATTTTAAAATATAACAAGTGTCTGTACTTCATTGATTGCTAGCGGGTTAGAAAACACTCCCATAACAATAAGTATAGGGCCAATAATAAACATTATTAGGCCATACTTGTAAATTATCAGCAACACAGGGTCTCTATGAAGCTGGAGCTGGTGGCTGGCAAGTCCCTGAGACCTTTCTGTCTCTGCCTCCCCAGCGCTGGGGCTACAGACTGCTGCAGCAATGGACTGGCTTTTTATGTGTGTTCTGGAGCTCTGCTTGTGCAGCAAATGCTGATCCAGTTCTTGTATTTATTGTCTCATGTTAAACATGTATTCACTGGATTAGCTTCCAGGCATTCTGGTAAATATCAGCGACATAGAACCCACGCCACTGCACACCTGCCCTTGAGAAACCACATGACTGACTGAGCTTTCATTTATTCAATTACGGACTCGCCAGACTATCTACAGATATAATAATTGGCTTATTGGCAGCAAAGAAAGAAGTGGTATTTTATTTTCAATTTTTAAATAAAAACTGTTATTTTAAAAAGGCAGTCCGAGGGGCTGGAGAGATGGCTCAGAGGTACAGAGCACTGTCTGCTCTTCCAGAGGTCATGAGTTCAATTCCCAGCAACCACATGGTGGCTCACAACCATCTATAATGTGATCTGATGTCCTCCTCTGCCTGCAGATGTACATGCAGGCAGAGCACTGTATACATAATAATAAATAAGTAAATCTAAAAAAAAATAAAATAAAATAAGGCAGTCCTTAAGAATTATAGGATATAAAACCAGCCAAGACAAAGACAAACCAAATTCCTGTTACCACACAGAGGTCAATATTATAGTCCTCGGTTTATATCATCCCAGATAGTCCTGTGTAGAGCAATGAACTAATACATTCTTTATTTTTAAAAACAATTTTATATGCCTAAAGGCTCAGCCTGTCTTTTAACCAGCTCCCCCTGGCCCAATAATTAACTTTTCATAAAAATAGATATTCCTCTTCTAATTCTAATATTCTAACAACCATATTCATATTTCTCCAGTTGAATCCAAAATGCCGTTTAAAAGACAGGCACGGTGGGTTATCCCAGCTACTCAGAAGGCTGAGGCAGGAAAAGTCACTTGAAATCGGAGATTAAAACTAGTCAGGTTAACACAAGATCCCAGCTCAAAACAAAACAAACAAACAAACTAGAGCATTTCCTTACCGCTAATTGGCCAATTTCTTTCTTTCTTTCTTTTAATTGTTCTCTGGGGGGGGGGCGGGGAGGGAAGAGGGGGTGTGTGTAAGCTCTTGTACCCGTTCACACCAGAGACCAGAAAAGGGCGCCAGATCCCTTGGAGCTGACATGCTTTATGGATGCTGGCATCTGACCTCCCACCCACATGATTGCGCAGCAAACACTTTTTTTGTTTTGTTTTGTTTTTGTTTTTGTTTTCAAGACAAGGTTTCTCTGTGTAGACTTGACTGTCCTAGACTCGCTTTGTAGACCAGGCTGGCCTCAAACTCACAGCGATCTGCCTGCCTCTGCCTCCCAAGTGCTGGGATTAAAGGTGTGCGACATTACACCTGGCCAAGCAGCAAATAGTTTTAACCTCTAAGCCACCTCTTACCTCCTAGGAATGTTTTCAGATCGGCCTTCTGTTAGCTTTCTGTCACATACAAAACACCTAAGATAATTAAAGGGGGAAAAAGATTTATTTGGCTTGTGGCTTCAGTCAATAGTTGTTGACTCCGTTATTTGGGGACCGTGTGGCAAAGCAGGGCATAATACACAGTAGGAGGCAAAGCTGTTCATGTTCTTCTCCCGCAGCTGTGAAGCCTCGAGAGAAAGGAAGGGGCAGGGTCCTACTCGTTACTTTAAGGACAGGCTCCAACTTACTTCTACTAGGTCCCACCTCTTAAAGGTTCCTACACCTCCACAGGCTAGTGACCAAGCCTTTAGCATTTGAAGCCTTTTGTGGCGACCCTCCAGATCCAAACCATAGCAAGATCCCAATTCAAGCTTTTCCTCATATTTCCTAATTCTGTCTATGGTATATCTTTCAGTCCAGTTCATAGGATTCTGGTTCCGTATGGAGAACTGGCCAGCTGTCCGGAAGAACGGTCCACATACTGGGCTTCCCTGGTTCTTTAACTTGTGGTTCATTTGCTCCTCTATCCTTTGGACGAGCTAACTGGTGGTGGGACTAGAATACTTCGCCCTCAATAGTAGTTCACAGTGCAAAGTACCAAAGACGGAGGCGGTCTGGATGGCAAGCCATTACCGACCACAGTATCTAGGGGTGGAAGGAGTGGCGTCCCAGAGAGCATTGAAAAGGGCGAAAGGAACAAATGGGTTCTGTGAGATACGTGGGGATTAAATTTAACTACTTAAAAAGAGATGCAGTGCATCAACTGGCAAAATTCCAAGGAAATCCAACCGTGCTTCCTGCTCTAGGGCAGCTCCAAAGTGTTCTATCAGAACGAGAAAACCAAACCCTCTCCCCGCCCCGCAAAAAAACCTCCTCGCCTCCCCCCCCCCCGCAAACAAAATAAAACAAACAAACAAACAAAAACAGCAAAACTAGGGGCAGCTGCTATTTCAGGGAACACTGCTCTTTATTAAAAAAATTTAAAATAAATTGAGCTGAGAATAACTAAGATTTTAACCCCAGAAAGCCACTGTGAACTATCCTCAAGTATACAATCTTATTAAACAAGATTTAAAACAAACCAAGTGCCCGGGCATGCTTGGCATTTGCTCCTGTCCTTTTCTGCCTCTGGCCACCAGGAGGAGCTATAACCAAGCCGCTTTTTTTTTTTTTTTTTTTTTTTTTTTTTTTGCCGGAAGCTTAGAAATGCGCCTAGGTGAGTCTTGGCCCCTCCGGGGCCCCGTAGCCCGGCGTCGCGCTCCGGACCCTATTTCCGTTTTCTCGTGCGCCCTGTCAGGCTCCTCCCCTCCGCCGCCCGCCCGCCCGCCCGCTCTGGAGTCGTTCCCGCCGGCTCCCGGTAGGGGGCGCTGTTTGCGGCGTCGCAGCGGCCCTGGCTGCCGGGCGACCATCTCCCGGCGGGCTGTGCGGCCCGGCTCGGGCGGCAGCGAGTGCCACGTCCCAAGTGCTACGCGGAGTCGCCGAGCGGGCGGTGCGCGAGGCGGCGGAGCAGCGCTGAGCCGGCCGCGCTGTACGGATCGCCCGCCGCCATGGGCTCCTCGCAGAGTGTCGAGATCCCGGGCGGCGGCACCGAGGGCTACCACGTCTTGCGGGTAAGGGCTGCGGGGGCGGAGGCCTCGGGGAAGGCCAGGCCGGAGTCTGCGGAGTGTCCTAGGCGCGGCTGCCGGCGACGTGGCCGGGGAGGGGACCCGCCACCCTGGCTCCGGGTCCTTCGCACGGCCTCGCCGCGCCCTGACCTGAGCTTCAGAGTTGGGACTGGCACGGGGCGCCGCCTCCACAGGGGCCGGAGCCCGTACCTGGGTTCCCCCGGAGGGTGACCGAGCCACGGGCTAAGCGACGGGTGCCACGGCAGGTCTCGGTTCACCTCGGCGCCCCCTGGTTGCTTGGAAAGGCCACCTGGGTAGGAAAAGGCGGATAAATGGCCTTGAAATCGATTTGACGGATTTGAATTTACTTGATTTTTGATAGGAGTTTTCCGTTCCGGGGTCCTGACCCTTCCAGATCTCTTCATTTTCTGCAGGAGGGGAACTTCCGTTCCTCTAAGATGAAATAGGGAGATTGAGGTTTTAGGCCAGTGTGGTAACGTTTCCAAAATAACCAGGCTTGATAGGGAAACGCAGCGCCAGACACCAGGGGGGCAAAGAAACATCCTCCGGTGAATGGCCCTTTCCTCGTGGAAATGCGGTGACACCTGTGTGAGTGCTAATATGAACTGTGACCAGAGTGGCCTCGGTGTGCATCGCTATTTAGGGACGGTATAGTGTCGAAAGATGCTAGCCTCTCAGACGAGAGTGTGTGCTTGCTACCTTCATTTTCTGCCCTGCGTCTCATGTTCTGAATGAGATAACAGTCTAAAGTAATTCACATATCTGCATCACCTTTCTGATCGTCGGCATTGTCCGGTATAGTTGCCTCTCCATTCCACTCAAAGAGCTTCCTGAAGCCCAGATCGGTAGAATAGTTTGTTTTTCCAGGATGTTTCTCCGTAAGCCGTATTACTTTCCTATTCCCTTCAGCTGACCAAACTCCCAAGAACCACACTAATAAGGAAAAGAAAAAGAGAACTAACTGCCCCATCCCGGATTCAAGGGAAAATTAATAAGAGTTTTTTTTTTTTTTTTTTAATCTGGTCTGATCTTGAGTTGTCTCCTGTGAGGTTATCCTGTTACTAGCTGATTCTCAGAGTGGATGACTGTGGCTATGAACAGCCCCTTAGGGAGCGGTAGTATTTTTATTATAATAAACACCCAGGGAAACCTAGTAAGACACATTAGTGTTAATGAGTAGGAGAAAAAAAAAAGTCTTTAGGGTCTGAGAAGACAAATCTTCATGTCAACAGGACTCCAGTTCTGCTTTACAAATCTCCAGGCAATCTGAAACAGACGCAGCAGTACTCCAAGCAAAAGGCTTACCTTCTTAGGTGTTGTGTGCATTCTGTCTCCCTGTTTGTTCTCTTAGCTGTTGTGTATTCCTTCTGCCTTCCTGCCTGGTTCAATGCAGTTGTGATCCCATGTATTTATAAATAAATATATATATATATTCATTCAACATGTTATCTCCACTCCAGAGGTAACTCATTACTGCAGAGTTTCTCGTGTGGCCAGTGTGTTTTACGAATATAGACGCGTCTCTTCCCATATCTGGTCTGTTCTTCTCGGGATTTTGCTTCTTTGTGTACTCACTGGACGCACCTGATAATATATACTGTGACGTTATTTAACGAGGCAGTGAGCTTCAGTAAGCAGCACTTCATAGGAGGATGTGGTCAGCTAGCACCTCCTGGTGTTGAGCATTGAGTTCTCCGGCCTTATAAAAGGATATGCTGAGAACCTTACATTCTTTTTGTTTCACTTAAAATACACATTTTCAAACTTACAGAATTTTAATGTTCTGTAAATACTGATCTCCATTTTCCTAAATTGCTGTGTTTTCTGATTATCTGTTTCTTAGAGAACATTTAAGCAAGTTTCAAGATAAAACAGTTACCTGTAACTGCACTGTCTAAAGGTAAATACTGCTGGAGTATGTCTTTCTATTTTCCTGTGCTTTACCTGGGCCCTTATCCATGTGTCACAAAGTCTTTGAATGATACGGCATGATCAAGTAGAGTGTAGGCAAAATATGTATTAGGGCAGGGCGTGGTCAGCTCCACCCATAATCCAGCACTTGTGAGGTAAGGCAGGATTGCAAAAAGTTCAAGACCAAGCTTGAGTGCAGAGTTTTAGGCCACTCTTAGTTACAGAATGTGACTCTTGTTCAAGTAACCAGCACAAATAAAGACAAGTTAGTCTTCCAGCCCAAGTACTCAGCAGCTTTATTTCTTGGTAAATACATTGGAGCCTAAGCATTTATTAGGAAGCTATGCTTTCAAGGAAAACTTTTTCAAACACCCTGAATATTTGCAAAAAGTTACCTTTTAAAAGTGGATACCTGGGCTGAAGAGACAGCTTGTTGCTTAAGATTATACATGTCTCTTAGAGAGAGAGGACCTTTCGGTTTCCAGTACCCAGACTAGGGGGTTAGGGGGTGGTTTCCAAGTGTGTGAACTCGAAATGTAGGATTTATACCTCTGGTCTGTGCAGGTACATGTATATAACACTCCCACCCCTATGCACATAATAATAAAATTAATCTTTAAAATAAAAGTGGATGCAAGATCGTTAAGTGAGTAATAAGCACTTGTCACCCAGTGTGACAAAGCTGAGTTCAATTCGTAGGACCCAGGTAGGAAAAAGAAAGCTGACTCCCAAAAGCTGCTCTCAAACTGCCATATGTGCACCATGGCGCCCTCAAGCCCATACACTTAGCCACACAGAAAGCAAGTAAAATTTACGTATTTTAAAAAGTGAATTCTATGGTAGTGTACACCTTTGTTCCCAGCACTCCAGAGGCAGGGGCAGAGGCAGTAGCTCAGCCTGGTCCACCTAGCATGTTGAGTTCCAGGCCAGGCACTGTGACGGACACCTTTAACTTGGGAGGATAAGGTAAGAGGCTCAGGAGTTAAGGCCAAGTTGAGGTTACATTGCAAGATAGTACTCGTGCGCGCGCGCGCGTGTGTGTGTGTGTGTGTGTGTGTGTGTGTAGCACTGTGACATTGGGTGCAGGTCATAGGACGGCTTGTGGGATTCAGTTCCCTATCACTTGTGCCACAGGGTTCAAGAAATGTTATTTTAAAGTTTCAAACAATAGGTTAGGACTATGTATCACTTTTATTCCCATCCTTGAATCCTAATGCAAGGAAGAAAATGTGTCAGCCAGGGCTTCTAGATTTTGCTAGAAGTTACTGTAGGTTGCCTCCTACGGTTGTATGTTGAATGCCAGATTCTTGCTTCAGTTTGACATTTGTTATCAAGTGAGTCCAACAAAGCCACTTTCAAAAGCCACGTCTTTGAAGTGGTCTCATCGATGGCTGTTACAGAGTAAACAGTTGTAGCCTGTAGGTGACATTCTTTGAGAAGGGAGCTCTCCGAGGGCATTCGAGAACCAGAGCTTACACCAGTGTGGGGACATGTTTTGTCACCCTGTTGACTGATTGAGATGCTTTGCATGTCTCTTGTAATCAGAGGCCTAACCCAAGCCTTGCTGCAGATTGCACAGCTTTTGGGTAGTGGCTTCAGAGTGCAGAGTGGCTGCAAATTAATCCTGTAGAAAACAGAACACCTGGGCCATGTCTCCTCTCAGGTGGAGCTGCCCTATTTTAGTGATGCCTCACTAACTACTGGGGACTACTTTTTTTTTTTTTTTTACAAACTCACAAATAGCTGGGCTATCTAATGTTGTTTCCAAATGTAATTAGAATGCTTTATAAGCCGGTAGCACCTGCAGACTCTGCCCCCTTCCATTGATCTCTTCAGTCTTAACACCAAGAGGCTGTTTCATAAACACCCTTTGAAATTGCCTTCAAATGCAGTTTCTTAAAGCCCCAGGAACACAACACAGGAACCTTATGGCACTTTTCAACGTTGTGTCACTGAACATAAACTTTAAGAAGACTTGAGCAAGTTAATCTCCTGGCCTGCTGGGCCCCTCACTGGCCAGACCGCCTTTGTCCATTACCTGTGGCTGTGGTAAGGGTTCTGGACAGTGCTGGTTCCCCTGCCTCCTGGTCAGTGCCACTGACACCATGGTACTCATTCTACTGCCTTTAATATTCTACTGAAAGGACTTGGGAAGTCAGTATGTGCTTTGGAATCTGACTGTATATTGCCTGAGGAAATGTGATTAAAAGTAAGATGACTTGTTTCTTTAAAAGATACAGGATCAGAGTGGCTACTTTGAAAGACTGTATATTGCCCTGTTGGCGCTGCAAATAAATTTTCTACACTAGGAAAAAGAATTATGCTGGATTTTTCTTTCTATTCCTTTCTTTCCTTTTTGAGATTATCAAAACATTTTCAGAAATAGGGAGCCACATCACCCAGTGGACATGATACCCTGAGAGACTATGCTAGCAGACAAAGGGCACACCTGCCGCTTGCTCAGCAGTCCTGTGAACCTCCTCAGCCTGCCTGTTCATATGAAAGTAGACTACAGCAGTGCCTCTGCCACCTTTGTCGCTCAGCCCCGCAGCACACATTAGACACGAGACTATTTGAAAACAAGTGAGCACTGCTAACCCTTGGTCACCCTGTGCATGAAGTGAGATGCTCCACAGCACACTCTGCACTGTGGTAAAGATTCAGTGAAGGTTAGCTGCTGGCTTTATTACTAGCATTTATGTTACTGCCTAGCTTGTGAAATCCACTATTGCAGTGGTAATACCAGTTTCAGCAGTGTTTTATTTTGTTTTGTTTTTCCAGTCAACTAGTAGCTATTTTATGCCTGTGTACCTAACCCTGTTTTGTTTTGGTTTTTTTGGAGGGGTGTTTGATTTTTCGAGACAGGGTTTCTCTGTGTGGCCCTAGCTGTCCTGGACTTCCTTTGTAGACCAGGCTGGCCTCGAACTCACAGCGATCCGCCTGCCTCTGCCTCCCAAGTGCTGGGATTAAAGACGTGCACCGCCACACTTGGCTTTTGTTTGGTTTGCTTTGGGTTGGTTTGGTGCACCTTACACTGTATACGCTGCTATTTGAAATGTAAATGTGGAGGAAACTAACCAGGAGGCTTGCTAGATACCTGAACCTGTGCAGAGCTTCAGCTTGATCTCTGGGTCCCCTAAGACACCAGGAGGGAGATGACTCCCAGGAGTTATCCCCTGAGCTCTACCCCCATTCTATGTGCGCGCACTGCACTCTTTCTCTCTCTCTCTCTCTCTCTCTCTCTCACACACACACACACACACACACACACACACACACACACAATTTTTTTTTAATGAATAAATATAAAAATTAAAGCATACGTTTAGTTGGAATCTGCTCTTTAATTCCTGTCCCTAAAGCACATGCATACATGGTACTTGTTACTTTTAAAGAGCTTTAGTTTTTGAAGACATTGTTCCTTAACACTCAGGTGTGCACCATTGTCTTCCTCACTCCTCTGCCCCAGTGTGAGTGGATACATTTCATTCCTCAGCGTTCCTAAGCTCCAGGTGGCCACAGTGATCTTCTGCATTGGCCGTTCTTCGTGCCTTTCAGCCTCATAGACCATCTGCTTAGCTGCCTCACTCCACAGCGAGAGAAAGCATAGAGAGGTTAGTCTGATTGCCCAGTCACACTGCAGGCGCTCCTTCCCCGAGGAAAACATCCAAGTCAGTATTTGAGCTGAAGGATTTGCATAGATTTTGCTTCCCATTGCCTGACCTTTTCTAGAAAGCCGATGTATGTAATGGCAGGTCTTTGTGACATTTTCTGCAAAGTCTTTTTGGTCCTCAGAATTGGGATTGTATGTTTGTGTGAGATGGGAGTCTGTGTTGGAACTTGTGAGCTAAAGTCTCAGCCTTCTGAATAATAGGCATAGTACTACAGCTTAATAAATAATTCATTTTAAATGGCTTTGTATGGTAGGCATTACCTCATAGGACCAGTGCTAGAACATGCCCTTTGAGTTACTTGGAAGAACATGAGAGGAGAGTTTGTTGCTGAGTGAGGCCTAACATCTTCTAGCCTATTGCAGAATTGTTACTATACATCTTGTCTTTTATGGCCATAGAGCATTTAGGTCTTGTTTTTGTCATGTCACGTTTGCAAGCCTCCTATTGCTGTGACCATGTAAGCACACATGTGGTGTAAGGGTTTACGTGTGCAGTTGAAGTGAGTCTTCCAGGGGTCACATGCGTGGAATTTATTTTCTAGTTTCTTTTAGTTGCGATTTTTGAGTCCGGGCCTCACTTTGTAGCCCAGGTTGGAACTCACTAGATAGCCTAGACCAGCCTCAAATTTATGGTAATCCTCTTGCATCAGCTGCCTGACAACTGGACTTATAGGTGGGCCAACCACACTCGTGTATTTTATAGCCTTGCTTAGCATCTCTCCTGCTTTTAAGTCAGCACAACAGGGAGAGTGCTGGCCTTAAATTAAGAAGCAGACATGGTGCTACAGTCATTCATCATCTGTGTTTTATAACAAAGAATCTGTGGTATATTTGGGCTGAGAGGTAGCTCAGCTAAGTGGCTGCCAAGCATGAGAACCAGAGTTTAATCCTCACCACCAATATAGAAAAAAGCTAGGTGTGGTGGCCTGCTTATAATTCAAGCATTGGAGAGGCTGAGGCAGGCAGATCCCTGGGACTGACTGGCCAGCCAGTGTAGCCTACTTGATGAGTTCTGGGTCAGTGAGAGACCCTGTCTCAAAAAGAGAGGCAGAAAGTGCCTGAAGAAAGACACCTGTGACTTCCTCAGGCATGAGCACATCCACACACACAACAACATCGATATCAATATCCCTAGCCATCAGAGAAATGCCAATGTTGGAGAGGATGTGGGAGAAAGGAACCATTACTCCCTGTTGGCTGGGGTGCAAATTAATACAGTCACTGTGGGACTCTGGAGATTTCTCAAAAAGTTAAAACTGTAAGATCATGGTGCGCCACCCCCCACCCCCACCCCCACCCTTACACTCTTTCTAGCTCCCAAATAATGACAGAAACCTATTATATGTATTAAAAGCTTCAAGCATTGTAGCTGGGCAGAAGTTCTAGCCTGGCCTACTTCCCAGCCACATGGCCCATTACCTGCCATCTTAGTCTCACCCTGGCTGTTCCTTCTCCCTCTGTACTCCGATGGCAACTTGTCCCTCTGTCCCCCACCTGGGCCCCCCTCACTGGGATCAGAAGCCTGGCCTTATCCTCTCCTACAACTATTGGCTGTTCAGCTCTTTATTAACCAATCAGAAGGTGATGGAGCGCAATGTTCACAGAATATTGAGTCAGGAGATGCTTCATAAAAATAACAGTGCCAGTGCCCAGACTGTAACCAGATCTCTGGGCATAGAAGTCAGCATTTGTATACACAGTGCACAAAAACATCCTCCGACACAGAATGACGATATGACCTGGCTATTACACTTCAGGGAAAGGACCCAAAGAATGCCAGCCTGTACCATGGAGCTGTTTGCCTCCCTGTATTTATTGCTGCTCTGTACACTACAGCAAAGAATTGGCATCAACCTACTTTGTTTACTGACAGATGAGTGGATAATGAAAATTTGGTATGTATATGTAGAATGGAATACTACTCAGGTCTTAACAAGTCACAACATTTTCAGGAGCGTGGATGGACTTAGAATTTGTGGTATTAAGTGAGGTCACAAAATGTCAGACAGAAAAAGCTATGTTCTCATGCAGAACCTAGCCAACAATATACGTGTACGTGTATACAAAACCAAATGTGCATGTGGATACAGTATATCGTATAGGAAAGAGACAAGAAAAGCTAAATATTAGGAGATGAGGAAGGACAGGAACCGTGTAATGAGCGTGAGCCATGGAAGGGGACAAAAAGCCAGTTGTACATCTACTTCTAACTCTGTCATGGAGTTTCACTTTTGATGGAGGACAAGAGCATCCAAATACATTCAGGTGGCTGGAGAGATGGCTCAGAGATAGAGAGCACTGACTGCTGTTATGACCTATAATAATGATGTGAAGATGTACCGCTTTGAGGAATTATGTCACACAACAGATCAGGTATAAAGGAGGTTTATTGGGAAAGAAAGAGGGGACAGAAAGGGAGAGAAAGGGGGTGCCTAGGACACACATAGAGAAACAGAACAGAGAGAGGACTGGGTGACAGGAATCCTTATATCCTGAACACACCTGGTGTACCTGGCGGTGGCAGGTGATAGATAGTAAGTAATTGATAGGACCCAGAAGGCTGGCCAGCTGAATCACCTGTACACTAACAACTGCTCGTCCAGACAACCCAGGTTTGATTTGCAGCACTTACATGGCAGCTCACAGGCTCACAAAAGTCATTAACCCAATGGCCTCTTCAGGCTTATGCAAGCACCAGGCAGAACATCCATACACGTAAGTAAAATAATAAATTAAAAGTACTTACATATTTGATAATGAAACTATACAGTCTAGTGTGTCTCTGCTCTGAATGGCCATTCCAGCTGTATAGAAGTTCATTTAGTCACATAGTCTTTTGGTCTAGGTAAATCCTGTGTGTGTGTGTGTGTTTTAATTTACAATCTTTTTAAAATAATGAAGTTTGAAATATAAACAAGGAAGGTGATACAGTAATAAAGACAGTAGTATCCCACTTAGCCAGCTGTACCCAGAGCGTCCTCTTTGGCTTCCTGTCCTGTTGCTCTGTGGTAGCCATTGTGTGTAGCTGCAAAGCATAGAAGTCATGCATGAAGAGTGCCTAACACCCAACTCCACCCAAACTTGTATTATGAGGTTCCTCCCCTCCTAATCCCCCTCTCCCAATTGGGGGACAAGGGTTGATGCTGAGTAACAGATAAAGTTAATTTTTTTTTATAATCCCTTTTAGTTTTTTATGTGCATTGGTATACTGCCTACATGTCTGTCTGTGTTGAAGGTGTTGGAGCCCCTGGAACTGGAGTTATAGACCAGTGTGAGCTGCCTTGTGGGAGCTGGGAATTGAACCCAGGTCCTCTGGAAAAGCAGCCAGTGCTCTTAACTGCCCAGCCGTCTCTCCAACCCCATGAAGTTGTGCTACTTGATCCTAATTGTCACCTAGGAGATCAGAGTACACCTCTAGGGGGCTGTGCTCCAGATGAGAGTGGGTCCTGTGGGCTGTCACCTAATAAGTGTATTACTTCCTGATAAACTCATTATGATGGGAGAGAAGTACTGACTACAGGTGCTTTTGTGGGAAAGATTCAGTAAAACAGCAAATGAAGTCTGTATTACAGGGGCGGAAATTGGTTGACTGGTTCAGGGTAAGTTTGGTGAGGTGCCTCAGCAAGTAGAGGCACTGACTGCACAGCCTGGCCACTAGAGTTCAGGCACAGAGAGCCACACGGTGGACGGAGAGGACTGGCTCTCACAGGTTGTCCTCCTATCTGTGACCTGAGACTCAGTTGGGCCAAAAGCTAGTGCTACCCTACAAGGCCGTTTCCACATTTAATGTTTTTGCAAAAATGAACACTAATACAGAATATTATGTGCCATAAAAAATGCCCCTATTAAGTCATGAATTTTTGGTATGTTGGCTGTTCTGGTTGTCTTTTTGGCATTTCTTCCTATCAGGACAACCTAAATGGATTTTCATGACCCGTGGAAACTTCCCCACAGTAGCTGGATAGCACAGTAGAGATCATTTGTTTAGAAATAAGGGATTCAAATTCCAACTTCTAAACATTCTGTTTTGTGAGATCTTTTGGTTTTGTTCTGTTTTGTTTTTAGTTTTGGTTCTGGTTTGGTTTGGAACACAGTGTCCTGTGTGTCCCAGACTGGCCTCAACTCACAGGTAGCCGAGAGTGACCGTGAACTAATGAGCCTCCTTTTTCCACTTCCTATCATGAGAACACGGGCATGCACCACCTTTCCACTGACTTTATTTTTATTTTATGTGTATGAATGTGTTACCTGTGTGTGTCTGTACGTGTATGTATTTTTGTAGACCACATGTGTGCAGTGCCCACTGAGACAAGGAGAGGGCATCAGACCTTCTGGAGCTGTAGTCATGGATGGTTGTTGCAGGCTGTCATGTGGGTGCTGGGAATTGAGCTTGGGTCCTCTGGAAGAGCAACCAGTGCCCTTAACCACTGAGCCATCTCTCTAGCCCCTTCACACTGGTTTTAATGTGGCAGAAATGGCTCGTTTACAATATCATTGATTTCTCTGTTTTCTTGTAGAGGAGTAATAAGATCTAGAACATTTCATCCTGGCAACCATGGTGTCTCCATGTCTTTCCTTTTCCAGAATCCAAATGGTTAGAACCATATAGTCTGTATGAAGCTGTTCACAGCAGCTTGTTGAAAATCTCGTGTTTAAAATGTGTTATTTCTATCCTTCACATAAAGAGGGAATGCCTTAGGGAGTCTGTGTGAGTGTATAGCTTGGTGGGTATTTGCAAGCAACTCTTGAACAGTGTCCCACCCACTCCTATCCCTCCCAGGGTGAATTCTGTCTGCTACACTGAGTTGTAGCAGTGGCAATAGTTGGCCTATTCCTGAACTTTACGTAGTATGTACTCAACTCTGTATGTCTTCTTTGCCTCAATACTGCTTTATCCAGGTTGTGTTTTATTAATATATTTAATACTGTTGAGAATATGCCAGATTTTCCTAATCTGCCAATCTGCTGTTGATGAGCATTTGTATAACCTTCCACTTGGGACTGTTAGAAATAGCACTGCTGTGAGCTTTGTCCTGGGCCTTTTGGAGAACATTTCCATAGCTGTGGGAGCATGCTTTAAGAGTGGGCGGTTGGGTCAAAAGGTGTACGTGTTTTCAGTCTTAATAGCTGCCAATTTGCTATTTAGAGCCCAAACGCGGGATGAGATTTCCGAGTGTGCGCCCTCAGTGACTTTGCCCTTCTTAGTGGGACGTTCTGATCGGTCTGCCATGCTGCGTCACAGTCTTGCTTTGCATTTCCTTGGTGACCACTGAGGTTAAGTTATTTTTATGCTTAGTCTCTTGTGTTCAGTATCAGCTAAAGTTATTTATCTGTTTCTCTTATTGCTGCCCTTTAAAAGAATCTGTATTGAGCTATACCTTACTTACCATATGGCCCAGTCTTCTAACGCACATGCTTTGCTGGTTTTCACTATATTCAGAGCTCAGCCATCCTCCCCTTCTGTTTCTCAAGATCATTTTGACTCCAGAAAGAAACCCGTGTCTGTTAGTAAGGACTCCCATGCCTCTGTTCACACCGTGAGCAGCTACTAACCTCCTGTCTGTCTTCATGGGCGCCTCTGGAAGTTTCAAAATCGGGGTGATCCACTACCTGCTCCTTTTAACTGGCTGGAGTTAGCATGACCCTTTAAAGGTTTGTCCGTGTCACACTGTGCATTAGTGCAGCATTTCTTTCCTTCTAAGGCCAGACCGCATTTTTAGTTGAGGGATTTGGGGTTGTTTTTACTTTTTAAAGATTTTGGATAATACTGTTAGGAAATTTTTTGTGTGGATATTTTATATATTTTCATTTCCTTCATTTAGACTTAGGAATGGAAGTACTAGTCATACCATAACTGTGTGCTTAACATTTGCCACTTTTTACATTGTTGATTAAAGTGTTATGTAGAGTAAGGGGTGTCCAGGTCCCAGTGGGTTGCAGAGACTTGCCAGGTACCTGCTGGGAAGGAGACGCACTTCCCTTCCGATGGTTCCTGCCACCAGCTAGAGCTTAAAGGGTGTTTCATCAGCTTGAAACAAACTTTACTGAGGTGTCACACACATAGTCATTAGGTGGGCAAATCCATGGCTTAATACTGTATCAGTCCTAGCTTGGGTTGTTAGCACAAATCTCTAATCCCAGGCCAGTCAGCCAAGGCTATACAGTGAGACTTTTTCTCAGGCAAAACAAAACAAAAAACATCAAAACAACAGCTTAGAGTACTCTAAAGCTCTTATCTTTTCATTACACATTTTAAAAAATCTTAAAATTTCAATTTTAACCTTTCTATCTTAAATTACTATAGTATATTATTTTGTCCTGTAATAAGTGACAAATGGTCTATGGACTCAGGGTCATACAGTTTTTGTTTTGTTCTGTTTTTGTTTGTTTGTTTAATTAAGGTGGGTTCTAAAGAAGCAGAAGATAGATGAACAGTCGACTGTAAAGGAACAGAGTGCTGACGTAGCTGAGGAGAGTCCTGTCAGTGGACAGTACCGCAGGCGGAGCCTGCACATGCCGTGTCACTGCACTGTCTAAGGCTACCCCGCCTTCTCTCCATGCTATAACAATGGGTACTAACCAGAGTCCTTTTCTAGAGCTCCCTCTGCTGGTGTCCTAGCAGTAATTAAGATATCTACTTACCCTAATTTGTGCTGGGCTCTAATGATGTATAATAAATTTGAGAAAGAAATTAATTTCAAGGTCCATTAAAAACAGATGAAATCGATGTTTGTAGCAAATGAAATGGAAAAATAGAAAGGGTTGTTTATTTCTTTTGAATTCAGACTAAGCTATTGAGTCTTTTGAGTTACAGGAAGGATACTTCTGATGAAATTGGAAGCTTTCCATTTCAAACAAATACTTTAAACTTCATTACCTTGTGAGGGTGGGTGGGGCAGCATGCTAGGAATCAGTGTGGGGTCACCTTTGGAAGTCATGATACTGCAAAAGTGCTGTCCTTGGCTCTTTCTAACTAAAAGATAAGCTTTTCAGCGAAGAAGTTCCAAATTGATCAGTAAACTAGTTGGATTCTAGATACCGTGCCATCAGTGGCCATTAGAAGTTATGCTTAGGTAATTCATATTTAGATAATCAGATTAAGCATGGAGCCAGTTAAAAGAGAATATTTGTCCTGAGGGGTGCCCAGGGGTTAGCTTGTCATGTTCATATCCAGGACATTTCACATCTAACTGATGGCCACTTGTGCCAAGGGTCCATGACTAGTAAGCAGATATGTCTTCACCCTCACCCCGACTATAACATCATCCGTTCGGTTTGATTTGAAACAGCATCTCACTGCCGTGTGCCCATCCTAGCCTCAACCTAGTTTTCTTCCCTTAGTTCCTGAGTGCTGACACTAACTGCAAACGTGCTGCATGCTCCAGGAAGTCACCCTCTGCCTTTTAGAATTGCCATTTGAGGAAAAGTCTGTGATTTTTTTTGGCTTTTGGCCATTTTGATAATACATAAAATGGGAAGGCTTGCATTTAAGAAAACCAGCCATAAGAAAATAAAAGAAGTAGCCATGCGCAGTGGCACACATCTGTAATCCCAGCACTCGGGGAGGCAGAGGCAGGTGAGTCATTGTGAGGCTAGCCTCGTCTACAAAATGAGTCCAGGACAGCCAAGGCTACACAAAGAAACCCTGTCTCAAACAAAAACAAAATTGAAGAATGTATTCTGATTGCTTTTACTAAAATACCCTTGGGGCTGGAGAGGTGCCTCAGTGGTTAAGAGCACTGTCTGTTCTCACAGAGGACTGAGTTGAGCTCTCAGCTCCCACCCCTGGCATCTCACAGCCGCCTCTAACTCCAGCTCCAGGGATCTGATGCTCTCTCTTCTGGCTTCCGTAGGCACCTATATTCATGTACATGCCATACACCGACACATACCAATGTAAATAAAAATAGAGTTGCGTTTTACGTTTTTGAGACACTCTCACTAGTAGCCCCAGGTGGCCTAGACCAGGCTAGCCTCGAACTCAGAGATCTGCCTGCCTTTGCCTCCTCGGGGCTAGGTCTAAAGGTGTGCACCACTATGCCACCCACATTCCTCAAAAGAATCCTTTAAAGAAAGAACTAATAAGACCCTTTGATACTGATTTGTATTAGAACTAACATCTTTAAATAGTTGTTTTCTTGTATATTTAACTTATTTATAGAAAGCTTTGTAATGGGGCATTGCTGAGAGGGACTAAGAATTGAATATCTGGAAAGACAGAAGGTCCATCATGGAGAAAGTGACAGTGACAGCTCTGTGGGAAGCGATGAGCCAGAGCAGCAGGTCACCGATGGACAATGGCTCTGAGTTGGCTGTTACACAGTACCCCTGGGGCCACCCTCCCCCTGTTAGTCCTAGTTAGACACTTGCTCCTCCTGCCTTCCCGCCCTCTCTCCTCTCAGTGTCTTTTGTGGATAAGAAGCAAATATCTAGGGAGCTCACTCTCTATTTGCCTGTTTATGTCTCTCTAACACTTCCTCAGGTTAATCCAAAATTTACAGGAAAACATAATAAAGCAGATATAAATTTTTAAATAAAGTAAATACTGACCCATCTCTGTAATGAACCATTACTTACTGAGCAAAATAAAAATATACAATTCTCTTGTTTAGGGCTAATGATATTAAAGTAAGTTAAAAAAAAAAAAAAATAGCCCGGTGGTGGTGGCACACGCCTTTAATCTCAGTACTCAGGAGGCAGCCCAGCCTGTTTACAGAGTGAGTTCCAGGACAACCAGGACCACACAGAGAAATCTTCTCGGAAAACCAAAAAAGAGTAGGAGGAAGGAAGGAAAGAAAGAAAACATTGACCCAAGAAGTAAAGTGCAATTTTGAATGTTCCTAGAGGAGCATGAACAGTTTTGTCTGTATGGGATGTGTATGAACCGTACTTTGCATAGCCTCAGAACTGCCCTTAGAGCCATGTGCTCTAAAGCACTAGGTGTGGCGGCTCATACCGGTAACTCCACAACTTAGGGAGACTAAGGCAGGAAGGCTGCTGGCAGTTCAGACCAGCCTGGACCAGCATAAGACCCTGTTTCCAAAAGCAACAAACAAACAAACAAAACAAAAACAAAAAAAACAAAAAAAAAAAACCCCTTAGTTTATTATAGAAAATCAGCCTACAAATATTAGTACAAACTTCATTTTTAGGATAGTTGTGATAGTGTTAATAACCTTAAGTAGAATAAAAGTTCCTTACAGTGCCAGGTATGAGGGCACACAGCTTTGCACAGCCAGGTGCCTGAGTGTGAGGCCAGCCTGCTCTACAGGTAAGGCCCTGTCTAAAACAGTGACAGAGCTGCACACTAAGAAAATACTGTGGAAAAGCAGATGCAAAGTTAGTTGTATTTACTAGGGGTTTACTGGTTATATTTCTATTGCTGCCTGTCAGGGTTACTATGAATTTTAAAAGCTTGGTAGCTAATCCACTGCAGATCTTTGCTTTTAGGACTTCCTCCCTCTATGCTAGTCTCAAATCCCTTAGGTTTGTGACTGGAGACCTGTGTGCCCTCCCTTTGTCCACCTTGACGTTCTGCAAGGTTAGCCGACTGTCCTGACATTGTTCCTTTGTGGGTGTTGAGCTGAGTGTTGTACAAGGAGTAACTGCTGGATGTGCCTCAGCACTGCCTGTCTGCGTGCCATCTGCTGACTTGGGGCAGGGTACCTCCCGTTCTGCGCCCTCTGCTCCTATCTCTGCTTTTCACTCAAGTATTTATTTCAAATATTTCTTTTACAGGTACAGGAAAATTCCCCAGGACACAGAGCTGGACTGGAGCCTTTCTTTGATTTCATTGTTTCTATTAACGGTTCAAGATTAGTAAGTTCAATTTTTTATGGTTTTGTATTAAGAACTTTGTAATTGGGTAAATAAAGACTCTTGCTACAGAAGTCTCAGGACCTGAATTCAGTCCCTGGGACACATGCAAAGACAGAAGGAGAAAACTGACTCCATAGAACTTCTTACCACCACATGTGCCCTGCAGAACATAAGCCCTTGTCCTCCCTCCCCCTTTCACTCCCCCCCCACACACTCAAGTGTGCATACAATCATAATATATTTAAATTTTGTTTATTTTGTTTTGTTTCTTCAAGATGGACTCACTCTGTTCTAGGCTGTCCTGGAACTCACAGAGATGTATTTGCCTCCACATCCCGAGTCCTAGGGCTAAAGGCATGTGCCACTGTGCCCAGTATAAATGTTTAAAAGAATGATGTTAATAAACATTAAAGTGTTGGGGCTGGAGAGATGGCTCAGAGGTCAAGAGCATTCATTGGCTGCTCGTCCAAAGAGTTCAATTCCCAGCAACCACAAGGTGGCTCACAACCATCTATAATGGTGCCCTCTTCTGGCCTGCAGGTGTACATGTAGGTAGAAGTTTATTATTCTAAACTACTGACAAATGGACTAGGAAAGTGAAACTTCCTTGTGTGCTTTCTTGGACCTGAGTCCCATTTATTGGGACAATAGGAAGAACAATTCTCAAAGAGAGCTTGGCTAATAACGAGTCCTTAATTTCCTGACATTGTTTTACATGGAGAAACATTTGAATAAAAGTTTTGCTTGATGAGTTTATATTCATACTGATCGTTAATATTACTTTTATGAGATACTTAAACTAATAATAATTGCCACTATTTTTGTTTATTAAAGACTGTGATTTCTGTGTGTTTATAGAATAAAGATAATGACACTCTCAAGGATCTACTGAAAGCCAATGTTGAAAAGCCTGTAAAAATGCTCATCTATAGTAGCAAAACCCTAGAGCTCCGGGAGACCTCGGTCACACCAAGCAACTTGTGGGGTGGGCAGGGCCTGCTGGGAGTGAGCATCCGTTTCTGCAGCTTTGATGGGGCGAACGAAAACGTTTGGCATGTGCTGGTAAGTGTTGGCCACAGACTGCTCCTGCGGCTGTCAGCACAGTGTAGAAAGGTGGAGCGACACCAGTCAGTTCCAGGGTGACAAGACTGTAGAGAGATTATCATCATGGGCTGTGTTGTATTATACAGATATTATTCTTAGGGGTTGTGTTGTATTATATTGTAGAGATACTATTTTTTTCATTTCTGAAAATCAGCATTCATTGTTTTTTAGGTACAGATTATTTTTAATTCAGAGGGAAAAGACAGAGTTGATAATGCAGACAGCAATATTTTAAGTATTAAACAGTGTATTGTTTTGTGGTTGGAAAATTTAATATTCTCTAGTTCCTTCAATCTAACATCTCTAATACGGGAACATTGGGGGTCTTTAGTCACTATAATTAAGAGCTGTCATTATGAAACTTGGAATATTGTTTTCTGTGTGTTAGTCGGGTCTGTCTGTGTCACCCTAGGAAGTGGAATCCAATTCCCCAGCAGCACTGGCCGGACTCAGACCTCACAGTGATTACATCATTGGAGCCGATACCGTCATGAATGAGGTATTAGAACACTTAGTAAGGAAACGCAGAAGGTAGTTACTTAGTCGGCACTTACGTCACAGTTCCTCCCTGGTGTTTGAATTCGGCACATTTATACACTTTGCATTTAGAGTTAAAACTTCAGTAATGCTGATTAAGACACCTTATGCCAGAGGGTGTTAAATGGAACATCTGGAAGTGTTCCCTTAGGTGTAGCTGTGAGGAGTGCATGTTGTCCTCTGTGACACAGACACCTCTAGTGTCTTTGCTCCAGCAAGTCTCATTTCCCATTGATTGGACTTGCCACTCATTATGGCAGCGCCGCAGAGATTCTCCTGTAGCTCAGCTGTGTTGATCAGATCCTTTTCCTTGTCTGTTAGCTGGTGGAAGCAACAGAAAATCAAAATAAAAGAACCAGCCAGACGCAGTGGCACGCACTTTTAATCCAGCACTCAGGAAGCAGAGGCAGGCGATCTCTATGAGTTTGAGTCCAGCCTAGTCTACAAAGTGAGTCAGAAAAAGAAAGAAATAGAACTAAGGCATCTTAGTAACCAGACTTCCATAATGAAGAGAAAACGCAGACTCCAAAGAACCTGAAGGAGGAAGAATTGGTTGTAAGAACGCTGAGGATGTGTTTGGAACTGGCCTGAGGCCTAGCATCTACTGGACTTGTTTGAATTAATATGTACATTAAGTTAGACTGTGCTTAGTGAGTTCCATGTCTAAGATAGGGCCCTGAAGCTGAATTCTTTTAGGAAGCTTCTCAGCTGATTCTGACAGGAGCTGAGTTTTCAGATCCACTGTTCTCAAGTACAGTACCTTCAGGTTTTTTCTCTTGATGTTGTGCAGTCTGAAGACCTGTTTAGCCTTATTGAGACACACGAAGCAAAGCCCTTGAAGCTCTACGTGTACAACACAGACACTGACAACTGCCGAGAAGTGATCATTACACCAAATTCTGCGTGGGGTGGAGAAGGCAGGTAAGATTCTTCTCAGAGTCAAATGATGACTGCTTAATCTGAGCAGTCAGATGTGTTATGACTGTTATTTTATTATGGTATAAAGAATGCTTTTATTTTTAAACAACATCTTGATTACTTTTAAAACTCTGAAAAAAGAATTGATGTAGAATATTGAAATTAATTCATTTTTAAAAAGTACATGCCTAAGGAAAATAGTACCTATTTTATAGCCCATTTATTTTGTTTTTGCTTTGCTCTTCCTGGGCTAAAAGCTTAACTGCCTTTCTAATTTGAAGGATTATCAAGTGTAAGTCATAATTACAGCAAATCCTAGGCAGAGTTAACCTGTACATACGTTCTTGTCCCTGCTCAGTTTGTACAGTTTTCTTGCTTCATAGAGCAAGGAAGGACTCCATATGAGCTTTGTGTCCTCACAGCATTCCTCTTTCACTACCCAAGGCTCTTTTGTTAAATGTGCTTCACCACCAGTTAAATATGTTACAAGTCAAGAAAAGTGAGACAGTATCTTCTAAGCATCTGGCCTGTCTGTGGCAGCACTTGATCATGTTACCATTGTCTACTGTCCAGGCTTACAAACACTCAGAAATAAGATATCTCAAGGCCTTCATAATTAATTGACCCACTTAAGGAGCTTGTGGTACAGCTCAGGTGATATTCCTTTACTAATGAGCACAGAGTCTCGGCTTTGATCCCCTGCGCTGCATAAAACCAGACACTGTGCACAGACTTTTAATCACAACATTCGGGAAGAGGAAGCAGAAGGATTGTGAGTTCAAGACCATCCGGGACCACATAGGACACTGTGTCTCACACATACATGTTCCACTTTAGGAGGGTTGCGGCATGTAAAGTACATTTGCAACGAAGCTTCGGTATACATTGCATGGCAACTTTCCATCTCACAGCACAAAAGGGCAATCTCCTTGTCTTTCACTCTTCTTTCTCTTGCTGTGATAAAATATCCTGGCAAAGAGCGGCTTATGGGGACACAGCAGTTATTTTAGCTCACAGTTTCAGGTTGAAGTCCAGCTCTCTGGGGAAGTCGCAGCAGCAGATCTTGAGATATCAAGTCACAGCACATCCATAGCAGCTAGAAAATGAAAGTGTGCGTGCCTGGTGCTCTGCCAGCTTTCTCTACTCTTATACAGTCCAGGGACCCAAGCCAAGGAATGGTGCCGCCCACAATGGACTGGGTCTTCTCCATCAGTTAACAATCAAGACAGTCCCCACAGAGATGTCCAGAGGCCAGCCTGATCTGGACAGACCCTCATTGAAACTCAGCAAGTGATTCCAGGTTGTGTTAACATGACAGTCAGAGCTAACCGTCACAGGGTGGAGGAATACTCAGGTCAGATTAGTAGTACCAGAGTACTTGGTGAGCATGGGGCAAAGGTCAAGGAAAGGAAACAGTTTTGTAGACAGTGAGGCCCAGCAGAAAACGACATTGCTTGTTCTTTCATGTTTAGTGATACTGTACATTCATTCTTAGCGCTCTTCTTTTGTAAGCATCTGGCTACCATTCCTAAGAAGACTTTCTTCTTTTATATAGTTTAATACCATTTATGGGCATCTCGTAGACAGTTCCTTTTTGGCCATTTTCTCAAGTGTGTCTGCCTGTGTACTCAGGGTATTTTTGTCTCTTTTCTCTCCGTCCTCAGAAGCTGACTGTCCTACTCAGCCGCTCTTCATTTCACGTCTCTCTGGAATTTGCAGCAGATCTTGCTCATGTTGCAAGCTCTTTCTCTGTCATTGCCTGGTTCTTTTGACTAGTTGGCACCTTGTAAGCCAGTGTGGTGGTGCCTACCTAGTGCTCAGAAAGCTGGCATTGTAGCAATGCCAGTTCAAGACCAACCTGGGCTACATAAGATCCTGTTGCTCCCATCCAAACACTATCCTCCAGCAAAATAAAAAACAACAAGAACAATACACACATATACAAAACAAAACAAAACAAACTTGCTTTGGTCAAGATAGATGACTTAATCTTTCTCCCTCTAAGTTTGAGAAATGATAGCTTTGTTGATAAGAGAAAATGGAAGTATAATTTTGAAATAGAAAGCATCACTGTGAAAATTAGACTTGGATAAGGAAGAGCTAAAGTAGGCCACTGCCCAGTGTACCAGCTTTTGGCAGTAGAGGGCCCACAGAGATAATATATATACCTTGGCAGAGGAAAGAGATAGAGGTGTCCATGCGTGGCGGCTCTGAAAGTGCCAGGTGCTTTGAGAATTAAGAAAGGTCATGGTGGAAATATAGATTGGAACCTTAAGTTGTCAGAGACCTTGAATTCAGTGGTCAAGATTTGTCTTACTTTAAGCTGTAGGACTGTGATTCTATGTAAGTAAGCGTGCATTGGTTCCAAGGTGGAAAACAGCGGTCATCATAGTAAGTATGCATTCACGTGGATTAGCACATGTCATTAAAGAGACAGGCAGAGACCCAGGGGAGAAAAAGCAGAACTTCAAGCATCACTAGCATTCCACCAATAAAAGAAGGAACCTGTTTTTAGTTTGATGTTTTTTCTAAGTTGATCAGCTGACTTTGGCCATGAGTTGCTCTGCTAGATTGGGCAGAATAGTCACTGCTTGATAGACTCAGCAGCATTGCAACAGACCAAGAATTCCTCAAAGGAAGAGAGAGCAGTGAGACACAGACTGGAAGGAAACAGTACACTCACATCTTTTAGAAAGGTGCCTCTATGACAGTGACAAGAAAAGTTAGAAGAAACTGCACATATATGTATGTGTGTGTGTGTGTGTGTGTGTGTGTGTGTATACACACACAGACACATAATTTGCTTTGTGCTGCACTCCTCAAATGATACCATCTTGCACATGTGTTTAGATCTCTTCAGTAAGAAGGCAGGGTATGATTTATGCAGCAAGTAATTATTAGGTGTCTGTCTAGTGCCAGGAACTGTTAAAGCATTAAAAAAAAAAAAAAAAAAAAAAAAAAAAAAAAGACTCTGTCCCTACAGGCCTTAACATTTTATTGAGGGAGAGACTAGACAGTAAACATGTCATATGTTGAATGGTGATAAATGCTTGAAGAAAAACAGGAACTAAAAGCATTGTCCAGAGTGGACATACAGTGCGTCCTATAGAGTGGACCACAGAGACCTCTGGGAAGATGGCATTATTTAAAGAATGCAAATGCAGACATGAGGATCAGGAGTCTAGACTACAGGAAACTGTCACAAACAAGCAAACAAACAAAAGGAAGGGGGGAAAACACATGGGCTTATATGCTTTAAAACCTCAAAAGAATGCAAGTTGTGTTTTATAACAATAAGAAAACATTTTTTTTTTTTTTAGCCTTGGATGTGGCATTGGCTATGGTTATTTGCACCGAATACCTACACGCCCCTTTGAAGAAGGAAAGAAAATTTCCCTTCCAGGACAGATGGCTGGTACCCCCATTGCTCCTGTTAAGGATGGGTTTACCGAGGTTAGTTCATTTTGCTCCACGGTCCTTCCTGTGGGGGGCGTGTGTCGGCAGCTCTAGTTGAGGCAGGCAGTGCTAAGTTAGGCGTTGCACATCATGTTGAATTTGAGGTCTCTGCATATCTGGAGGGAAGTGAAGTGTGTGGTGCTGGCCTTTAGAGAACTAGGTGTTCAGATTTGAGATCATCGGTACAGAGGGCAGTTCAGCCCAATGGAAGGTGATGAAAATTAAGGGGTTGTGTGGGCTGCAGAGTTTTTTTTAACTGTTTCTTAGAAAGGCATCCCGGGTGGTCACTTCTCCTGTCTGTATGGCCACACACACACCTGGAGAGCTGTAAAGGCAAGGTTGGTGGGTGGTGGAGTGTGTGTCCAAGGAGGCCAGAATGGGGTATTGGAGCCTTGGAGTTAGAATCACATGCAGTTGTGAACTGTCCAGTGTTGGTGCAGGGAACCACACTCAGGTCTTCTGCGCGTGCTTGCTGCTCTCCAGACCCTGCCATATTGTCTCAGTTCAGCCATCCCCAGCTACAGGGAAGTGCAGCTACTGAGCAACCCCTCCTCTCCCTATTCCCCATGCCTGCAAGGCCCAGGGCCAGAGCTCAGGCAACCCCTCCTCTCCCTACTCCCCATGCCTGCAAGGCCCAGGGCCAGAGCTCAGGCAGTCCATGCCTTCATTCTGCCGCCTCCCTCCCACCCACTCAGTGGTGCCTCCTGCCAGAGAGGTTAGTATGTGGCAACTAGGAAGGACAGAGTGCAGAGAGCCATGAGAGAATCAGAAGCGACACTGAAGGTAGCGACTCTGAAGTGTCTAGAGACCAGATTCCCGAAAGGTAGAGATGTCAGTGAGAAGAGGAAATACATATGTTGAGCTTGGAAATCTCCAGATTGGAGAAATGACTCATGCTGTGAAGAGTTCCAGCTGGTTTCTCAACTAACTTGTAAGCAATCTCCCTGCCCCACCTTTTTTTTTTTTTTTTTCCCTAGGTCCAGCTGTCCTCAGTTAGTCCCCCATCTTTGTCAGCGCCAGGAACTGCAGGAATGGAGCAGAGTCTGCCTGGACTTTGTATTAGCTCAGCCCCACCAGCTGGCAGCAGTGTTCTCAGTGCAGGTGCGTATGTTCTCAGTGCAGGTGCGTATGTTCTCAGTGCAGGTGCGTATGTTCTCAGTGCAGGTATGTGAGCGAGCGCTCAGTGAGCAGACTTTACACCTGTTCTACCTGATCCAAGTCTTTTGTTTGGGTTTAATGTCTTTAACAGCTTTATGAAGCTGGGCATGGTGGCACACGGCTTTAATCCCGGCAGAGGCAGGTGGATCACTATGAGTTCCAGGCCAGCCTGGTCTACAAAGGGAGTCCAGGACAGCCAAGGTTACACGGAGAAACCCTGTTTTGAAAAACCAAAAAAACAAAAACAAAAAATCAGCATTATAAAGAGAGAGTTCCCATGCCATTCAACTCAGCCACTTTAAGTGGATGTTATCTGCAGAATTATCCAACCAGCACCTCAGTGAACTGGGACTATTTCGTTGCCTCCAGGCCCCAGAGAAACCCTCTCAATTCCTGTTACTCCCTAGTTTCTACAGACTGCCAGACTGAGGCAGTAACTGATCTTGCGGCCCAGTGTGGACTTTCATACAATATTCAGTAGGTCTTGTGATTGCTTTGTGTTCTTAGCGTAGTGTTGTCAAGGATCGTTGATATTGCTGCATGCATTAGCAGTTCATTTCTTCTAATCACTAAGAAACGCTTTACAGCGTGGCTGCGTCGCATGTTCTTACGCATTCCTCAGATGAGGGGCGTTTGCAGTGTTCCTAGGCAGTCTGTGCCCTGTGTAAACTCAGTCTCTGAGCCTGCATGAAATCACATTTCTGTTGAGTCACTCAATCCTGACAGTTTTTTTTTTCCTGTTTCTCATCTGTTTTCTGGTTTCTCCTCTTCTTAGTGTCTGGAGTTCTTTATATAGTGGCTAGATTGTCAGTAAGCACTAACCGAATTCTGACATGCTCCACTCACAAAGTATGTATCTTCTTATTTTAGCTTATTTAGCTATTTGTATTGAGGATTTGCTTATCCACCCCCCTCCCCCACTTTGTTCTGGATTAGACTGCCCATCAAGACGCAGTGATAGAGGAAGGTATGATGTCTTGAGTTGGTCACATTGGTTTAAATTCTGCCACTTTTTCAGAATCAGTTTTACTTCCCAAGAGGGTGCGCAGTCATTACCACAGGCAGGTGTTTTTCCTGAAGGCGATCAGATATCCAGTCACCAGTCACAGGTGCAGGGGCTTAGTCTATCTAGAGTTGGAGTTCATTTTTGGTGCTATACTGATTTCTTACACCCATCACCCAGTTTATTATTCCTGAATAGGTATTATTGGTACCAGTAGGTCAGGTTGCTCACAAGGCAGCAGGCCCTTCCCTGGCCGAGCAGTTCCAGCCTATTGAGAAGGCCGTCAGGAGAAAACTGACACCTCCCTCGTCACCCTGCAGTTAACCGTGTATTGTGTTAGATGCACACGCAGTGAGGTGCCTGGAGCTGACACTGCAGAGAAATGGATTCTTGGATACTAAAGAGACAAATAGGAGTGAAACAATCCTTGCTCACAAACTGTTGAGTCAGCTTAAAAAGACACTACTAAAAGTTTCGCTGTTGAGAACATGAATTTCAGAGACTAAATGTGACATGTCAGAAGCAGTTCCCTCTTAGCTGTGCTCTCCATCCTTACGTCTTGTTCTCAACGACCCCACATAATAGCCTGGGTTTACCTCAAATTCTATTTCTGAATAAAACCTTTCACATATTTCTTATAGCCAAGTTTTAAGGCAGAAATATAAACTAGTTACAGCATTCCTATTGTAACTCTTGCCAGTGCTGTGGCTAGGCTTTCTCTTCTTTCTTCCTCTCCCCCCCCCCCCCCCCCCCGCCCCACACCCTCTGTTCTCTTTTGCATGTTTCCTCAGGAAAGCACTTTATACATGAGTAAATAAGACAGCTGCGCGTGGTTGGCTTATCCTTTTAGGAACAGTTCGCTCCTGTTGCCTATTTAAACATATCTGTGTGAGACAGAAGCCTGACTCAGCATAGTAGCCTGAGCGTCTCTACCTGGAGTACTGAACCGGCAGATGTGATGAGATACCCTGCAGTTGGAACCTTGTCTGAACACGGGTTCACTTGTTTCAAATGCATACCTGCAGCTTGAAAATGATTCCGTACTGTATTTTCAGTGGCCTGTGTTCTGACTTCCATCCTTTACATGGGGTCAGGGGTGGAATTTCCCACTTGCAAAATCACATTGGCTCTCAAAAAAGCTTCATAGTTGGGGTTGTCTCAGATTTCAGATTTTCAGTTAGGGGTGTTCAACATGTATTACTATTGTGATATCAGAAACTTCCCACTTGAGTGGGTTAAGGCCAGTAGGCAGGTCTTCATCAGATGGCATCCCCAAGCCACTGTTGGTGCAGGCGGGGATGGATTGCGTATATAGGAGCCTAAGGTTAAAAGAAGCCTAGTAATTTTCTGCACCTCTAGAAGTCCAAGTGTTCTTTGTCTGCTGAGACATTTCTGACATTGTCCTCATCACAGACAAGCGTTCACTGTTTCTGAGGCATAGGGCTCTCAGCAGCCCCCGTGTTTGCACGGCCTCCATGTTTGCATGAGGCCGCTGTCAATCTAGCCCATCTTGGGTCACTGGCTGACTTCTTGTCCAGTGAGCTTATGCAGGAGAGGCTGCACAGCTCTCTCCCCCTCACCAAGCTACAACTGAGGTCTGTCAGGTCTGTCACTGAAGTCTGCATTGGTGGGCCAGCTGTGAAGGTCATACATAGCAAAGAGTGCAGCCAAGGCTCAGGACCTGGTCATGGGGAGGGACAGAACAGTGTCCTCCTGTGTATGGTCTGGCAGTAGAATTGTTTAAAAATTATTTTAATGTGCTTTGTTTAGGTGTACCAACTGTACCATTGTTGCCACCACAAGTAAACCAGTCCCTTGCTTCTGTAACACCAGTGAACCCAGCTACCACATTACCAAGTAAGCAGCAGGCTAGAGACTGGTCAGTAACGGGATTTGCTTCTGAAACTCTTTGTCTTTTGATCATCCATTATCACTGCAGAGCTCTGTGACAAAATGGGTGCTGCCCTCCTTAGCAGGCCAGGAAGCAGGTGCCATCTCCCTTCCGTGCATGCAGTTTCCTTGTGATTGCCCTGACTGAGAAGGCTCCTTACTTATTTAAGTCTCGAGAAGCTCAAATGTAAAAGTGTGTGGGTTCTTTCTTAGTATTTCCAGTGCACACTAAGCCCCCTCGTTCTAGCTGATATCGATGATAAATTGTCATCAATAACGAGTGCTGTGTGTTGTCAGGGCCTCCCGTTACCAAGCAAATGTAGCCAGCCATGAACTGCGCATGTGCTCACATGGAGGGAAGGGGCATCATGGTGAGCTGTTGGTGTGTGGGGTCTAGTTGTGCTCCCTAGGCAGTCATTACAATAAGTGAACCTTCTCTCCAGATCCTGGACCACTGGGCACCATCCCTCTTGTCCAGGGTCTTGGGAGCATTCATTACTGGTTTCACAGCCTAATGTAGATACAAGAACATGTTAACATGAGATTTAGTTGTTGTTTATGTCATTCTGATGTGAAGCCATCACGTAGTGAGCCCGGTGTTGGGATTTTGAAGAAGGGAGTACTTGATCAGCATATGATGATCTGTCTCCTTTCCAGGTAAATGCTTACCTTGTGCTCTTTCTCCCCCTCTGCTCAGGTCTGATGCCTTTATCAGCAGGGCTGCCTAGCCTCCCCAGCCTCCCCAGCCTCCCCAACCTCCCCAGCCTCCCCAACTTCAACCTCCCTGCTCCGCACATCATGCCAGGGGTCGGCTTGCCGGAGCTTGGGAACCCGGGTATGTTGCATGCTTTTCCCTCCTAGGACATTGCTAATAAAAACTGGATTCAGGAAAGTGAGGCCTCCAGTTCAGTCTTTTCCAGAAAGAGCAGATGTCAGCTACTTCTAGTTAGTACTCCTCCTTTAGATGAAGAAGAGGAAGGCAAGGAGCCTATGGCTCAGCCTGCTGCCTCCCTCCTTCCTCTCTCTACACCCTGACATGTTTGTCCCAGATAGGCTATTGAAGACAATACCAGTGGATTGGCGCTGTGCGTTGTGTACGATGTGGTGCAGGTCACCTACCAGAGATACACAAAGCCCCTCTTTTTGCTTCCTATTTAAGGATGCAACCCATGGGGAACGCTAGTACCTGCTCTGTGAAGTTGAAGCCCATTATCTTTTGTTTTTCCAAAACTGGGGTCTCACTGTGTAGCTGGCCTGGACTAGCTTCAAATGGATTAACTTCCTGTCTCAGACTCTCAAGTGCTAGGATCCGAGGTCTGCACTCAAGCCAGCTAAGTATTGTCCACTGTTGACAGGTGTCTTTGTAGTAGCAACCAAGAGTACTGCTGCCAGCAGGTGACTCTCCGATCTTATGCCCAGGTGAAAAGGAAACGGTGGTACCCCAAGTCTGCTCCTGCTGATGACCCCTGTGACTGCAGTCTTGGCACTGTAGTGATTGCCCTACACTAAATATTGGATGTCACTGTGACATTTCTGGTAGATTGACAATTCTCACCATCTGTATATTCATCAGCTGAACTCATCTTCAGCACCAGGGCTGAAAGACAAATGACGTGGAAAGCCCCAGTCACTACCAAACTCCTGCTTCTTTTTCCCTGGTGCCCATATTTTTGATACCTTTTGTCTCTGCATGCGATAAGCCTCTAGGAGCAGGAACAGTTTCCCCAGCCATCAGAGCCTGGATATACACTGTACTATCCACCTCCCTTTGCTCTTTCTGCTTTGAAAATCTCTAAAACAACTCACTAAGAACAGTATAAATAGTTGTCATCTCAGGGCCTCCCCAGGTACAGTGTGGCTCCTGTGAGGCAGCCCTGGCTGCTTCTCCATGGCTCCTTCCTGTTAGCTAAAAGAGGCATCCTGTAACTGGACCTGTACCTTGCCTGGGAGCAGGATCCCCCAACTCCTAATTCCCCCAGGAGCAGGACCCCCCCAGCTCCTAGCTCCCTTGAAAGCCGTGGGACGCTGCTTTCCATCATTCTGGAAGGGTCTGTTCCCATCAGCAGATACCCTGAGTGCAGGGCTGAGGCACATGGAGCTTGGAAATGGAAAGCTTCCAGCTGGAGGTCAGCAGAGGTGGCTGTGTTGTCCTCCCTCAGCTCCCAGTTCTTGGTGAGGGGCAGGTACAGGTGCTTGATAGCAACGCTCTGGTTGCTGGCAGGATATGTGACCTCTGCTGTTTGTATCCTAGGTTTGCCATCTCTTCCCTCCCTGCCTCCCCGAAACTTACCTGGCATTGCACCTCTCCCCATGCCGTCGGAGTTTCTCCCGTCATTTCCTTTGGTTCCAGAGGGCTCTTCTGCAGCCAGCGCTGGAGAGCCGCTGTCTTCCCTCCCTGCCACGGGCCCACCTTCTGACCCTGTCATGACTACTGCAAAGGCAGACACCTCCTCACTCACTGTGGATGTGATGTCCCCTGCTTCCAAGGTCCCCGCCACTGTTGAGGACAGAGTCAGCGACTCCACGCCAGCCAACGAGAAGCCAGTTTCTGCAGTTACGGATGCAAGTGCTTCTGAGTCTTAACTTGGAACCAATTGACGTGGTCTATTTATTTAACCACGGGATCATGTCTGGAATTGCAAACAACCATTGATTTCATACTAGTTTGTACCATATCTGTAGGTGTCCTGTACATAATTCTAAGGGGAAACTACACAAGTGGCCGAGGGCTTGTCTCCCACCACGTTGGGAGAAATGACAGCCAGGGAGGGGAATGCAAGAATGTGCTTGTATCTTAAACAACTAAAAAGTTGTTACGGGTGGCTTGCTGCCAGGCATCTGCTGCCCTTCTGGGATGCCCATCTTTGGTAAAGGGATGGCAGGGTGTCCACCAGGTTCCCTGTGCCACTGCTGCACCCTGTGTAAGGAAATGAAATATTTTATGCCTAGTGCCCACATGCAACATTTCTTGTACTTTGTAAGTCATCTGCAAGAACACAGACCACCTCACTAAACTGTAAAAGGAAAGAGGAATTTACTGTTGTTGTCTGAGTCACATCTCTATTAAGGTGCGCACAGAGTGCTCAGTTGAGGATGTTTTGTTCTGGTTACACAGCACACTATTAATTGAACATCTTTTTATTCTGCCTGTACACAGATCTTGTTTTGAACTCAAAATTATTCAGACACCATTTTGTAGCTGCTGCTGTTGGTTTAGATGCCTGTGGTGAGATAGCATTTAAAGAAGAGTAAAGGCAGAGCTGCGCTCTGTAGCTACTTGACAGTGTAGCGACCCTGGGAGAGCATAGACAGCAATAAATTTCAGTGGCTTTACTTTCTGCTTCTGTTCTATCTAAATGACACCTGTACTTGATGTGTGCCTCACATCTCTGAAGTCAGCTTATGTGTGCTTTTCTAAGTTTCCAAGAGATGTTAAATCAAGTGGAAGTACTTCCTGGGTGATGTAAATGCATGTGATATCCCCCTTTCAGAAATAAGATGGAAGTGGCTCGTTGGCTGTTGACCTGGTGCTAGTGTAAAGACACTTACCCTGCAGCAGTGGCCATTGCTGACTCAACCACAAGTACAGCACCTCTCCCAGGATGCATTGGTAGATCCATAAACAGGCTTCAAGTTGAGTTGATGAAGAAGACACCAGCAATTTCAAGCACTGGGCATCCCTAGGGGTCTCTGGCAGCTTGTGAGCCAAATTGGTGAGCTCTAGTTAAGTGAGAGACCCTGTCTCAAAAAACAAGGCGGAGAGTGACCGAGGAAGGCATCTGATATAGACCTCTGGTCTATACACACACACACACACACACACACACACACACACACACACACACACACACACACACACACACACACACACACACACACACCCATCAAAGAAAAATACAGCAGCTGTTAAGGTAGTCAAAGCAAGTGAGCGGCTTTCAGGCTGTATAATATGATTAAACAGCAGTTTCTCCCGTGAAGTGGTCTTTAACCTTAATGAGTCAAATTGTCACTTGAGAAGGATATCCCTGGACCCTCTTTCTGGGAAGATACCTGTAAGTATATGAAGCCCTGGGCTCTGGGGAGGACTCACCACCCTTGGGATGGGTGCTGGCCCAGAGACTTGAGGTGCAAAACTTGACTCTTGTGTTCTTCAGAGAAACACCAGTCTCTCAGTTGGTGTTGGGTGCGTGCTCTGCCATGGATCTTAGCTCCAGTAATGTGTAGGCAGTGGTAGGTCCTGTACTTGATTTTAAGCGCAGATGGAAGACAGTGTCCTACAGTACGCCACTCCCTGTGACAAGCCAGGAAGGAAGCTTGTTATGGGGCCCCAGCTTAAGTGCTGTAGTCATGATGGTGGAACTACATGACGGCCCCTGGTAGGAGGTGGGGACACCAATGTTCCATATCCCACAGGAAAGCTAGGTTAGTAATGAGAAAGATGAGTCACCTAAAGGATTCTCAACATACAGTGATTTAAGCAAAGTTTATTTCTCCCACTTACATAAGTTTCTGTCCAGGCGATGCTGGTGGTGCACTCTTTAATTCTAGCGCTTGGGAGGCAGATGACTGTGGGTTTGAGGCTAGTCTGGTGTACAGAACAAAGTTCCAGGACGGCCAAGGCAACACACAGAGATCCTCTTGCTCCGTCTGCATGTGTTTCCACCCCCAAGGTCATGGTCTTAGAGGGCAGGTGGAAACCCAGCCACCAGAGCTCACTCGGCCAGAACACAGGCATTCTTACCCTTTGGGGATCACTTCAGAGATACTTTGCACAGCATTGCACAGCATAGTAAAACCTGCTGACAAGGAGCCATGTGGCTACATCTAATTGAAGGGATGGAAATGGAGCCTTTGATTGTCATCCACCCTCTGTGCCATCACCACACCGTCACTAGGGAGGTCAGTGGGCAGCTGGCTGGACATGTGTAGTGGTACCACTTGCCGGTATTTGAAGGAGATGCACTGGAAGGGACAGTGAAGTGACATTTCCCAGGGAAGAGTGGCAGAGATCACACAGGTCAGAAGCCTTAAGTGAGCGCACAGGCTGTCATGAATGGAGCATGGGCTTTGTGGACAGCAGCCCCGCTTCAGGCACAGCTGAGGAGAGCTAGTTGGGTTTGGTGCTTTACTGTAATGCCAGACTTGGGAGATAGAGGCAGGAAGATCAAGAGTTCAAAGCCAACTTCCACATACCACCTACTAGAATAGCTAAAACAAAGTCTAGGATGTGTGTGTATTGTACACATGAGTGCAGGCTCCATAGATGCCAGAGGCACCAGGTCCCCCTGAAGTTATACATGGTTAGGGTTCTGGGAACCAAACTTGGGTCTTTGCAGGAGCAGTTTTGCTCTTAACTGTTGTGCCATCTCCCCAGCCCTGTCTTTATCTTTACAATAGGTTTGGTTTTGTTTGCATTTGTGTGTGTGTGTGTGTGTGTGTGTGTGTGTGTGTGTGTGTGTGTGTGTGTGTGTGTGTGTTTGTTTGTTTGGAGAATAGCTTGGCAGTTGGTTCTCTCCTACCAAGAGGGTTCTGAGGGTTGAACTCAGTTTATGAGACTTAATGGCAAGCGCCTTTGTCCACTGAGCCATCTCACTAGCCAAATTTATCTTCCCTGGGTTTTGTCTACTTTGTGTTTCATTCATACTGAAAGAACTATAAAACGACTGCAATTCTTAGTCCAGCGTAGTGAACAAATGAGTTTATTGAGATTACTTAAGGAATAAGAGGGAGTGACCCACTCAGGTGGTACATCCATGGTACTCTACCCAACTTGCAAGAAGTTAAGTGGCTCAGTCTCCTCACACCAACAATTGTTAACTTTTTTTATAATCTTGAGGTGGAGCCTTTGGATTTTCTTTCTATATTTTAGAAGCTTCCTCAGTCTTACCAGGTTTTGGTTACTTCTTGATCCTCAAGAGTGTTTGAGTTTGGGTGGCAATAACTACACAACACTCTGCCTTCCTACAGCCCTTACATTCTTCCTGCTCCCTTGTCACTGTTTCCTGAGTCTTGAGGAAAGTAACAGATGTTTAGTTCTTTTTGCCTTCTATGACAGTACTGAGCCCCTGTGCCACAGAAGTCTCTTGTTTTAAGGAGTTTAACCAGTTGAGTCTGTAAGAGTATACCATCCCTAGCATTAAGTCTTCCTCCGTGAGGAGCTGTGGGTGTAAGAACAGTGTTTCATACACAGTCTGATGTGCACATCACATCTCTTTAACAAACCAATAGCAGTTGCTTCCCCACTGGACTTCACCCAGAGTTTTGCCCTGTTTTACAATAATATGATGTGGCCAGGTGTGATGGCACTCGGGAGGCAGAGGCAGGCGGATCTCTGAGTTCAAGGACGGCCTGGTCTACAAAGTGAGTCTAGGACAGCCAAGGCTACACAGAAAAACAAAACAAAACAACAAAACAAAAACAAACAAAACAGACAAAACGCTATCTGATGGGAATTCCATCCTGTGAAGAAGGCCAGAGAGCAGTTAGTCTCACCCTAACAGTCACGCCACTGTTAAACCAGTGGGCACACCTTTTCTCTTCACGTTAGTCCAGTTCAGAATACACAGCCAAGGAGGACTGTGATGACAACTCTTTCCCAGCAGCCTTCATGGAGCAGCCCTCCAACAGGGAGGGAGCCACAGCCTCATTTCTCCATAGCCTCCAGCCAAAACATGGAGTTTCCAGGAAGGACTTAACTACCTAGTTTGAGCATGCAACCAACGCTAGTGGAAACAGCCTTGTGGCTTGTGGGGCTTTGGAGGCCTCTCTGGTCATCCAGCAACCGTGTGGCTCCTGGAAGTCCCTTTCACACTCAAACAGAGGGCTTTTATTTAAACTCACTAAGTCTGTCTTTACTGACTTTCCACATAGAGGACCTTTATTTAAACTCGCTAAGTCTATCTTTACTGACTTTCCACATGCATTTACGAATCTGTAAGACACTTGTGTGGTTTGAAGGAATGGCTCCCAGATACTCGTGTGTTTGAATGCTTGGCCCATGGGAATGGCACTATTATAGGTGTTAGAGGCTTTGTTAGAGGAAGTGTGTCATTGTCACTGTGGGCTTTGAGGTCTCCTATGCTGAAGCTTTGCCCAGTGTGGCACACAGTCTCCTGCTACCTGCGGATCAAGATGTAGAACCCTTGGCTCCTCCAGCACCATGTCTGCCTGTATGCCGCCATGCCTCCCACCATGACCATAATGGACTAAACCTCTGAAACTGTAGGCCAGCCCCCATTAAATGTTTGCCTTTATAAGAGTTGCCTAAGTCATGGTGTCTCTTCACAGGAATGAAACCCAAACTAAGACAACTCAAGGGTTAGCATTATATAAAGAAATCTTTCCCCAGTGGGTGGGTAGGATCTTTAAGGCACAGCACTGTTCTCAGTTGTTCTTGGATAGCTAAGGAGATACTAAAATATGGAAATGCTAGTAAGGTCCAGCATAGATAAAGAGATGTCAACAGTTGGTTGATCAAAAGAGCAATGTTGGCTATGAAAGCCTGGATGGGAGAGTCGATCCCACTAGCCCCACCCCAGCCTCCTTATCCACAGTCATCTTCCATAAGCCACCACCTGGCCTCCCTATCTTAGGATGCTGCTGCTGCCCTGGGGTCACTGTGCATCTCCTCAACCCTTGTGATCCCAGCTGGGCCAGCCTGGCCTGGGGCCATGCTCTTGTGTGCCATGGTTGTCTCTAGAGCCAGTTCCTTAGTTTTTTTGTTTGTTTGTTTGTTTGTTTTGTTTTTCGAGACAGGGTTTCTCTGTGTAGCCTTGGCCATCCTGGACTCACTTTGTAGACCAGGCTGGCCTCAAACTCACAGCGATCCACCTGCCTCTGCCTCCCGAGTGCTGGGATTAAAGGCGTGCGCCACCACGCCCGGCTCAGTTCCTTAGTTTTTTACTGGCTCCCAGCTAGCATCATGGCCCTCCCCTATTGCTGTCAGCCACACTTGGCTATAAAAGGATATAAACTTGACAATCTCTCCACACTATACTTCATGCAGAGGGGAGGGGCTTTGAGGCACGGTTTCTCTGTGTAGCCCTGGCTGTCCTGGACTCGCTTTGTAAACCAGGCTGGCCTCAAACTCACAGTGATCCACCTGCCTCTGTCTCCCTAGTCCTGGGATTAAAGGTGTGCGCCACCACTGCCTGGCTACAATAGCCTCTTTAAAATGCTTTAAATCAGGGCTGGAGAGATGGCTCAGAGGTTAAGAGTACTGGCTGTTCTTCCAGAGGTCCTGAGTTCAATTCCCAGCAACCACATAGTGACTCATAACTATCTATAATGTGATATGCTGCCCTCTTCTGGCCTGCTGGCTTGCATGCAGGCAGAATACTGTATAAATAATAAACAAATCTTTTTAAAAATGCTTCAAAATTAGCATATCTACTGGTCACCATGCCATCTCATCACCAGCCTCAGCACCATCATTAGCAGGGACATGTTGCACAAAGCCTGGAAAAGCTGATGGTGTCTGTTAGCCCTATCAGAGCACTTGTCTCCAAAGCCCCTTTGGCCTGTCTGCTTTTCCATTCCTCTAGAATCTTTACAACCTGGCTTCCCATTTTTCTCCTCCTTCTTCTGCATGCCGGTATTCTGAACACCTGGCTCGTGGAGCAGGGCGAGGCAGGGATTGTAGGAAACACTGGCTCTCGGTTACCAGGTGTTTTCCCTTTACCAATGGCGCTTTTTGCTTTCCAAATGCTCCTACGGCTACCAGCAAATTCTCTAGTTGTACAGCTAACTCTGCAGTCATTTCCAGAATCATAGAATTTACTGACCCTTCTGGTTTTTGTATCTTACTGGTCTTTCTTCCAATCTTTTAAAAAATGTAGTACAGTAAAAAGACAAAAAGCCGGGTGTGGTGGCGCACGCCTTTAATCCCAGCACTCGGGAGGCAGAGGCAGATGGATCTCTGTGAGTTCAAGGCCAGCCTGGTCAACAAAGTGAGTCCAGGACAGCTAAGGCTACACAGAGAAACCCTGTCTCAAAAAACAACAACAACAAAAAGACAAAGAAATAAGCAGAAAATTCCCCCTGGGTATAAAGCAGGAAAGAACACTACAGGAACAGCTGCGATCTTGCTGACACCCTGAAACAGCATTTCTACATCTTCAAAAGCTGCATCTTCCTCCACAGGATTAAAAGGTAAGTTACCCACTGTGCCCAAAGCGCACTGGGTGTCACCTGTAGGCTTTGACCTTTTCCAAACCTACTTTATTTGAGGTTCTTTAATGCTTACACCTCCCTTCCGACCCACTTACCCTAGATAGGAGAGAAAAGAAGTTAATGGCATGGTTGGCAGGATTTCAGCAGACCAGCAATTCAACCAAAGTTGCTGCTGGAACCTGGAACAACAGCTGGAACCCAGAGCCCCGAAGGCGTTCTCTGGAGCGGTCTCTTTAGGAGCGTTTCGAAGTGGAGCGACGAGCAGCCAAACAATACAAAGACCCAAAAAAGCCCCGCCTTCTTGTTCTGGCCATATATATATATACCCTCTCAGAGTCTGTACTAAGATGTGTTTCAGCTGGCAAAAGCCAAGCCCCCACACAAGGTGGTTCGTCTTCTAGTGGATAAACATCACCTGATCTCTCTCAAGTCTGTTCCCCATCCCACACTTGGGATCAAAGCAAAAACATGTTTACATCCACTACATCTCTGTGAGTTTGAGGCCTGTTTGGTTTACATAGCAAGTTCTAGGCCAGCCGGGGCTATGAAGTCAGACCCTATCTCAAACCATCCTTATGCCCAAACCCCCAAAAGTTAGGCATGGTAGCAGGTGTTTGTAATCTCAGCACCAGAGAGGCAAAGACAGGTGACAAGTGGATCCTTGGTGGCCAGCCAGCCTAGTCTCTGTCACTACTAGAGCGCTGTGAGACCCAGTCTCAAAACCCAGATGGATAGGATCTGAAGAGCAGCCAAGGCCACCCTGTGGGCTCCATGCACGTGTGCGTGCTCAGAGGACACATACACAAGTGCAGAGAAGTCAGCCCGAGGCTCCCGACAAGCACCTCAGAAAGCCTTTGACTTAGGCTAACTGGGGGCGGGTTACAGGAACATCTTATTTCTTCTCTTCTACACTCTTGTATAATCATGGTAATTGTTATTGTTGAGACAGGGTCTCAGGCTGCCCTTGAACTTGCTGTATAGCTGAGGATGATCTGCGGCTGTGAGGTTTGGCAATCAGTTTAACTAGAAATGTCCCAATCTGGTGTGGGCAGCTGTGCTAGAGACAGGCCCAGAGGCCTAGTGGCAGAGTGCTTATTCTGAATAGCATGCTCTGGGCCTTGTTAACCGGCAGGTACAGTAAGCACATACCTGCAACATGGCTCCACGCACTTCTTTGGCAGGAAGAAGAGGATATGTTACAACAGACACCATCTGCTTGGTTGGAGGGCTAAGTTAAAGTAAGAGACAGGCTCCTCTGAACCAAGTGTGGAGCTTGGAGCTCACTGAGTCCAGTAACAGGTGCACCACCTTGGGCTCTGGCTCTTTCTGGGGTCACCAAAATATTTAAAGGTGTAAAACATGAGATAAGGAGGTTTGTGTTTTCAAATGCATGTCTTTGCTAGATAAGGTGGGAGGGAGGGAGAGGAAGAGGATGAGATGGAGAGAGGGGGAGGGAGGGCGCGCGCACGCGAGGGAGGGAGGGAGGGAGAGAGAGAGGGAGACAACGAACACAAACACTGGGCTTATCAGCCTCAGGCTTTGGACTTGGTCCTATGGATGTGTTACCAACTGTGGTGCATGGAATAAAACCATTTTCCTAGTTTAATACAATATTTTAAATATATATTGATAAACTATTATTTTGACTATTTTAGTGAGGGGAAAAAACACATTTAGAATATCTAGAGAGATGTGATGATCCCAGGGCAGAAGCACTTTCCTAAGAAGTAGCAGGCCTTTTCTCAAGGAATTCCTTCTTAGGAACCTCAAACAGAGCTTAGGAAGGCTCTAGATCTCAGAGCAGGGAAGCTTTGGGTGGGAGTGTGAATCCAGGTAGATCTACACAGGTTCAAGCCCCTCCTCTGCACCCAGGCATCCCACTCTTGGGCGACCCTCAGTGAGATCTACAGGCCACCAGGTGGCGCTGCGAACTTGGAAAAGCTGAGCACCGTCGAAGGCCGCGGGGTCTACGGGCCAGCCCTGCAGGGCCTGGGGCGTGGCCAGCAAAGGTGGAAGGTTTGCTCTGGCTCCCTGGTCTTCCCAGCACTATCTTTCACTGGGTGGAGATTGCGTGGGGTGGAGAGTGGGGACGGAGGGAGGGAGGGAATGAATTCGGGGATATCCGCTCCAAAGGGTCCAGTCTGTGAGGAGCACCCAGTCTGCTGCACCATCCCTCCTTGCTGCCGGTGCCCGCCTCGGGTGTCCCCGCCTGGTCGTTGGGATGCTAGGCTATGCCAGGAGTCCCTCGCCCAGCCAATTAGCAGTTTCTGCCCAGGTGATGGATACGGGACAGATTGTGCAGGCAGTCACTCCATCCGAGGTTTACAGATAGGCAGACGTTCTCTCAGGTGCAAGAAGAGGGAAGAGCGTCATTCAGGATGGGCAGAGAAGTAACACACAGGGTTTGGGGGGCGACACACACTTCGCAGATGAAGAGGGAGCTTGGCTGGGTAGCGTTGGGAGTGGCAAGGGCTTGGGGCTAAGACACTTAGACCACCCAGTCCCGCGGACCTTGCCTTTTTGCAGAGATCAAGGAGGTTTGAAAAACCTCATTGGCAAGTAGAAGTCTTCTTCTGTCTTGGGCAGTGAGCTATGTGGAAATCCAGAGGAACCTAGTGAGTGGTGTTCATCTGCCAGAGGCTCCCCGTCTCTGGTCCTCAGGGCAGAAGCAGCAGTACACACTGAATGGCTGCTGGGTGGCCGCTGTGGGCCCCACTGCAGGGGCCACATTTGGGTTTGCTGGTGTGCTAGCGAACTGCTGTGAGCGCAGTTCCAAATGGTGAGAGTTCAGAAAGGGCCGGGGCCACTCAGCTTTCCTGGGGCACCTCCCCATGACAGTCTCTAGACCAAGCAGGGCCATAAAGGGAAAGGGAGGGTGCGGAACTCTTCAGCCTCATCTGTCCTCCCCACAGGACTGGTTGTCCAGGTAACCAAGAGGATGACAGGCCAGAGGTCTTCTCCTCTGACAGCCCATCTAAGCCTGAGTTCCTTCATCCAGGGGGTCAGGGGGTATGCAAAACTGGTTAACAAGTAGAGATGGATCCTTTAAGTTTTCCAACAGGCGCGCTTTTCTGCAAAAGTCAGATGTGTGGCTTTTCTCTCCGTAAAGAACCAGGAATGAGTCTTGGCCAGTACTTCTGTCCCTTCAGTGGGTTCTAAACAGCATGTCGGGGATCTTAAGGTTACTCAAACACAAGACAAAGAAAATGGCAGGAGGGCTGGCATTTGAAAACTTCTAAGAACTCCTATGTTGAAAACAAGATGCCCACAAAGCCTGGAGCTGGTTGTCGTTTAACCCAGTTCAGCTTTGGGGTCCCTAGGCCCAGATCAGATCAGCTTCTACTGCCACACTATGAGTAGAGTAGAACGACATCCCTCCCCACTCAAACCAAAAGACGGTGTAACTCTAGGTGAGTCCAGAGCGCCATACGCAGTTAGTAGCTCAACATTGTTCCCGTGAATCCCTTCTTAAAGAAACGTGGCATGGATGTGGGTGGCAATTTCAGTGTGTTCCCCACTCTTAGGCTCGGGTTTCCAGGAGTTTCCATCTGGAATTGGGGGGATCAGTTTGGACCTAGATGGATGGAACATTATGAAACACACTGACACAATCACACTTTTTTTATGTGAAAGCTGAAAGAAAAAGCCCACCTGAACTCGCAATCCCCAGAGGCTATGTGATGTGTTAGCATGGAGATAGCAAGTAGACATCAAAACACAGAAGGAGCAAGTTTACACTCACAGTGGGGAGGGGGTGCTGAGCTCTTATGGCCCACTGTGTGTTTACAAGGTCCTAGAAGCTCTAAGGCCTCAAACACAAATGGCAAAGAGAAGGAAGTGCACCCAGTTGGAGCTATCACACCGTTTCCTCCTAGTATGTACAGTTACTGTTAATGGTGACACCAGGGTTCTCCAGAGCAGATGTTTTCAGCTGAGCACTTAGGTTCCTGCTCCACATGCTCCCCAAATCTGATCCTGTGCACATGAGCCTATGTAAACATTTGAAGTTGGCTTTTCAGAAAGCACAGGCTACATGCAGAAACAGGCCATTTGTCAAGTTACTGAAGTCGACATAGCAGTACTGTGACGTAGTAGTTTGGGGCCTCATGACTCAACTGTAGTCAAGAATGATTCTCACGGTTTGAGGCATGAGAACCCAGGTGCTCACCTTTGCTTCTCTTCTTCAATGGCTGTAAGTGTGCGAACAGGACCAAACATGCTCAGGTGTGATAACCAAGTATCCTTCCATCAGCCAAGACCCCATACCAAGGACAGCTGGCTTGGAGAGCTGCCAAGGAGACTTACCAAACCTGAGTGTACTTTTGCATGGAATGAAAACCAAGCTTTTCTTTCTGGGTGGTGGGTGGTGGGGGACTTGTAACTCTAGCTTACCCTCTCCAAATACACCATTGTGATTCAATGGAAAAAAATAGCATAAAAACTTAAAACTGGGCAGGGGGAGGGGGGGACCCAACACTTGACGGATACAGGGGACAGTCACATGCTGATGCTCCAGTTGCTACTGTTTTTACCGCAGTGTACCCGGTGCATTACCAGGGCCCTTCTTGGCTTTAACTTTTACTCCTGTGGTAACGGCCAGTGAGTTGGAGCAGTGTTCCCATTGTGGTCTCAGCCAAACGGTCTAAACCAGAAGGGAAACATTCTAGTGCCAACATGGCTAGCCTGAGAAACAGGCAAGGAAGCCTTGCAAGGTCTCATGTGACACGTTCAGAACAAGACACTCCATTGCCACTTTCGTCCGCTGTGCCAGACCACTAAACGGATGCAGGCATGCAATACCTCCCGCCCCCAACCAGTGTAGAACCCAGAACTTTCCTAGGGTGAGCCTTTATATTTTCCAGATTTCATTTCCAAGTATGGTCTCTTCTAGAAATGTGGGAGTTAAATGTAGACAATGAGCTCCATGGGACAAGAAACCTTGCAAGCCATTTTGGGGTCATTTAGCAGAATGAGCATGCTTCATACATGCCACTGCAAAGTCAATTCTTTTCTCTAATCATCCTTACAAATCAAATCAGTCCATTTATTACTAAAAGACTTTCTTTTAGAATTAAAAAGCCAATGGTCTACAAAGTGAGTCCAGGTTGGCCAAGGCTACACAGAGAAACCTTGTCTTGAAAAAACAACAACAACAAAATAATAATAATAAATAAAAAATAAAAAGCCAATGGAATACAAGATAAATTACCATATTCTCCCCGCCCCACCCCGCCTGCTGCAAAGGCAAAAATCTCTCAAAGAAACAAAAACACATATGTTGCAGGCCAGACTAAAGGTAGGTACATTGAAGGTAAGTGTGCTATTGGTTCAATACTTACACAGGATAATCCTTGCCATAATGTTTAAATTCCTTAACTAATTTGGTCACTACTGAGGTGTCTGCATCTTGATGTGCATGATCTGCCAACGCTGGGCAGGATTTCTTCAAAGTTTCTTTTAAAGACTTAAAGTTGAAACTATCTAGGTGTCTGCTAGATAACCCACGCTTCTGAAAAAAAGCTTTACAAATTGAAGAAAAACACATGGCCTACTGCAGAGTTAAAACTGTCAGGAAAAAACAAAGTTAACAAGCCCTTTGATACATTAGTCCAGAAGCTACCAGCGTCAGTGACCACAGTGGCTCAAGATCCATAGAGCAAAGTGGGGAGCAGCTCCCCAGAAGCTGAGTGTGCTCAGGTAAATGAGCCACAGGCAGGCCTCACACTGAACTCACGCCCAGATACGGGTTTAAAGACACATTAAAAGCAGGTGCTGGCAGCTGCTCAGTCTCCTCTCTCTCTTCTTAGGGCATCCCAATGGTTTCTAATCCTCTCAGGAGCCAGGTCCTGTGCTCACTCACTTCCTGTGCTTGGTTTATGTCAGGCTGCCCTTGGCCTTCAACTCCCAATATCAATCTGTCTGTCCACTCATCTGAGACAGTCTTTGTTTTTCCAAACAGGGTTTCTCTATGTAGCTTGGCTGTCCTGGACTCACTTTCGTAAACCAGGCTGGATTCAAACTCACAGAAATCCACCTGCCTCTGCCTCCCTGAGTGCTGGGTTTAAATGTGTGTGCTACCACGCCTAGCTCTGAGACAATCTTTATAGCCCAGGCTGGTCTTGTCCTTCAACTCACAATGTTCCTTCCTTCCTTCCTTCCTTCCTTCCTTCCATCCAAGACAGTTAACCCAGGCTGGCTATAAAGACTCCACACCTGCCTGGTGCTGAGGTTGCTCCCTTCTGACGTATCATGTGGCTCTGCCACGTGGGTTTCCTCTTCTGGAGAGCAGACCCTCCACCCTAACAACTCTTACTTCTACAGTTGTTACACAGAAAGACAATGGAAAAGCACAGACGTGCTGCTGAGGAGACAGCGTAACTGACAAAGCATGTTCCTTCTGTACTGCAGTTACTGCTTATTTTCCCTCCGAATTGCTGTCTCCAGTCACTTTCAAATCCCTACATTTGCTCACCTTCCCTTTTCTGGTAATCTAATTATGTCTTCCTTGAAACTTGAGCCAAACATTGAGAAGCTACTTTTTTTATTGAAGGCATTTAAATTATCACAAGAGTCAAACTGGACTGCTTTTTATGCATAAGGCAAAGTGATGATCTTTGGGTTTTAGAAAGCAGCCGATACTGGGGTGTACTAAGTGCCGAGTGTAGTTCTGAGCACCATGAGCTCTCCACCACAGGGCAACCGTAGAGACCTGTATCCCCATTTTCAGACGAAGAACCTAGACACCATCGGTCAGCTATGGTCCACACCGCAGAGATGAAGGCGCTGGAAGACTCAGGCAAAAGCCACGCATCCTGCTAGTCATGTCTCACTTTCCACCGGTGTTTGGGATGGTTTTGTGAAAACTACCTTTGAATCTGGTTAATACACACTACAATCTTTCATTTTGGAAAAAAAATTTTTTTACAGGATGAAGTAGCAGACACCTAACATTACAGAACTCTGGAGGCTGAGGCAGGAGGATTGCCACCAAATTTGAGGCCAGTTTTAGCTATATAACCTGATCCCTGGGTAAATCTACGAATAAATGAATAGGGGAAGGGAGGTAAGGTAACTGGACGTGTGTTTTGGGCAGGAAAGCTAGTTCAGATTGAAATGGACAAGCTATACACACTCTAAATCCACTATAGAATGAACCAAAACTCTAAGAATTAAATTTAGAAACTAGCTGCCAAAGCAGTTTTGGAATTAGGTTAAATATTCAGAACACTGAAACAGTGTAATTGGAGAAAAAAATGGTTAAAAAAAAAAAAGAAAAAGAAAAAGAAAAAGAAAAAGGAAATTTAAAGTGAAACTAGTGCAAGACCTGAGTTTTTAGAATAAAGCTATATGGAGCACGCCTCCACACACAGACACACCATCAATATAACTATATCATTAAACTAGCAACATAAGCTACGTACATTTCCACCAAAACATATCTAGCAGCATAAACAGTAACCAATAAGTGTATTTAATAGGTCAAGGCAAATATCAAAGCTGGACGATACAGTGATGCTTTGTTGCGAACCCACCACTTTGGCCCCCTGTAATGAGATATTTGCAGAAGTGTTTGTTCACATTTAAACTCAGGTTCTTTGGTAGAAGTGGCTGTAAGGAAAACAACCGCAGTCTCCTGCCCCCAATTCACACATCGCATGGCGGCTTCTGCACTTCTTTCCTCTTGGCATTCGTGTTTATTAAAGCGAATGTATTTATTATTGGAGTTGGGTTTTTTTGGGGGGGGGAGGGGATGCTCAAGACTGAACCTACATGAGCTAAGAACAGCGCTCTACCAATGAACGTCACCCCGCCCCTGCCCTGTACAGCTACTTTCAAGCACTTTACCTGCAGTTAGTGCTGACGCCAGAAAAAAACAACTAAAACCTCAAAACAAATTAGTCAAAATTGCCAGAGTAACATGGAAATTATTTAGTTATAAGCACCAATTCCCTGCGAAGGTGATACTGGTTCGTTTAGCTCAGGGACATGGTTAAGTTGACTGACCTTTGATAACACTCTGCCTTCCCTTTTTTCTAAATATCATCTAGTGTGCATGACCATGCGCATTGTGGCGTGCCACCTAGCCTTCTACTAGCACTCAGGCCGTCGGACCTGGTGGCCCATCTCCTCACCCCCCGCCCCGCCTCAAGGAAGCAATTTCATTCTCTGGCTCATTTTCCTCCTCTCTCCCCATTCCTTCTTTGTATTTGTGAGATGTGGTCTGGTCTTTCTGGAGCCCTGACTGGCCTCACTCTCTTTTGCGGGTCCGACACTCGGTTCTGCTCACGCACTTGCAAATGTGCTGAAATCAGTGACCGTCTGCACCACTCATGCCACAGCTCATGCTCAACTCGACAACTTTAAACAAAACTGGGCACCTCAGCCGGGCGCACGAGCTTACACACAGCACCTGCACGCATCAACAGCTGCCAGCGGGCAGTGACCATGTCAACGGCCTTAAGGGATTTCTATCTCATCCTACAGAGGAGTCAGTGGTGCTCCCAGCATTAGCCTTAATGACGGTTACTAAGTTTAACAGGTGGAAATACTCCATACTTCTCTTGAGTGTGCTTAAGGAATCTATTATCAACTTTTTAAGTAAAGGAGCTAAGTTAGTACCCTGAGTCTTAAAAACTCTGAATGTAATCTTCACAGTCTTTACATTTTAACTGTCATTGTTTATTACTGTTTGGCTACATTCTCTCTAATTCCAGCAGCATCTTAAACGGACAATGTGTCTATGTACAATGAAAAACAAAACAAAACCAAATGGCTTGCAACAGTAGGTAAGCGCCACAGTTAACTGTACATGTTAGGGGGCGTCTGGTAGGGTAGCCTGTTTTTTGCACCATGGACAACTTACATGTAAATCTCAGCATTATGACTGTGACAATAGAGAAAAAAAAAATCCTTACAAGAATGAAATACAGCATCCTGAAAAATATTGGTTTCTACTACACAAGGCAGTTAGAAAATGTTCACATTTTAACAAATCTGTACAAAGCACAAGAAACATTCTATGGGACCATCATCCCACCTTGATGCTAAGAACTTTCTAGAAATGTAGAATAACCATGAACAATTTATAAATCTAGTATCTATGTGCTCCACAGCTCTAGAACCTAAAAAACTGATTTAAAGAACTCAATATGCCCACCATGGACCGTTTACATGCCTTGATTGTTAATGAATGCCTGCTTTTAAAAGTTCTCTATGGCGTACAGTCAACTTGTGCCTTCAAGGAGGTCATTCAGAAATTTTTTTAGCAAAAAAGCATTATCATTTAGCAGCAATTAAAGCGCCTTCAAGAAGACTAAAAAAAATACAATATCCAATTAGAAAAGCCGTATTTTTAAACATTTGTACAAGAATAAGCTGCTGAAATTCAGTAATTGTAGTACGACATCTGTACAGTAATTTACAATAGAGCCAGAAGGGAATTTATCATTATCCTGCATAGAACTGGCCTGCTTTTGGTTACACACTGTCTCCTACTTTAATGAATGAGGCCTGGAAACAAAAGAAAAATGCCTGTTAGTTCTAAAGCACTGAAAGCCCTGGAAATGCTGTAATTTAGTGACTTCAGCTGATGTGAAATAGACAGCTCCTCATGTTAAAGGTGTCAAGTGTCCAGAAGTGACAGCTCTCCCTTTAACACAACCAGCTAAGGAGGGGTGGGGGCGCGGCGGAGCGCAGACTTGTGATTCAAGGTACAACTTGGTAAATGCCAGGATAGGCAAACGACGAAGTCTACAACTGTCCACAGACCTTAACTGTCACATTCTGTTACAAAACACACCAGCCGCTGTCACTCAGTTCTTGCTTTGGTTTCTGCAGATCAGCTGCCAAGTGCTGATGCTGTACCAGGCACTGTAGCTCCCATCTTACAAATGTCTCATAATTTTTCCATGTGTTCTTAAATAATGAAAACTACCCTTCATATTAGAACTCTCTGGTAACAATCAAATATATTTAAGTATTATAAACGTTATGTACAGTGTCCTCTTTCTATTGTAACACGGGGTTCCTGTTTCGCGCTGCTCCAGGAGCGTGAGGAGTGCACACTCAGTCACTGTTCAGAATCCACTCTCACACAAGTGACTCCAGAGGGAGCTTTAGTTCACAAACACTTCTTGACCATGTCCTGTGTAAAAAACATAAAACCACTCAAATGCACTCAAATTCAAGTATGCATCTGGAAGCCAATCAAAGAGACCATGCCAGTCTTGGGGACAGTCAGTAAGTAATTATGCTTGAAGAAGGAGGTGTGGGAGTCGCTGTCAGACCAGACATGTGTAGGTTTCCTGAAGAATTCGATCTTCTCATGTGTGGCAGAAGGTATGGGTCATTTGCCAACTGGTGCACATCAAATCGATCTTCTTTTCGGTAAGCCAAACAGCGTCTAATGAAGGCCTTCAAAAGATAGAGACACAACACAAATGAGCCTCTACCCTCTAAATACCAACCCACCAACTCCTACAAAAGCAAGGACCAGTCAGGACTGCAGACAGGCCACATTCTAATAGGAAGTTCAAACCTGAAGAATTTTTGGGGTGACAGGTAAATTTTTACTCCAATGTGAACCCTCCACTGATTATAGCCTCAATCATTATTGCTTTCCTTGAATGCATTGCTGGAAAATTCCATTTCTGCGTATACAATTCTTTTTTTAAAATTTATTTTTATTTCATGTGCACTGGTGTTCTGCCTGCATGTATGTCTGTGTGAGGGCGTTGGATCCTCTGGAACAGAGTTACAGGCAGCTGTGAGCTGCCATGTGGGTGCTGGAAATTGAACCCAGGTCCTCTGGAAGAGTAGCCAGGGTGCTTAAGCACTGAGCCATCTCTCCAGCCTCTACAAAATTCTAAAGTTCTGCATTTTTCTTTTGTGAACCAATATTCTGACTCTAATCCCATTTTGTTACCAGTTTTGTTTGGCCAAATTGTAAGAAGCCTTAATTCTCCACCCCACCTCCTATTTAGCATGACTGTCTTTAGGTGAAGGTAACATCAACATAGTACTCCCATCAGGGTTTTTCTGTTACCCAGAGCCCTGACCGCCCTGGACTCTTCTAGTAGACCAGGCTGGCCTTGAACTCACAGAGATCCACCCACTTCTGCCTCCTGAGTGCTGGGATCAAAGCCCAGCAATCTTTACTTGTTAAAGGAAAGCTGGTCTACAAAGCGAGTTCTAGGCCAGCCAGAGCTAGATAGTGAGACCTTGTCTCAGAAGTCAACAAACAGGCTAGAGAGATGGCTCAGAGGTTAAGAGCACTGGCTGCTCTTCCAAAGGTCCTGAGTTCAGTTCCCAGCACCCACATGGTGGCTCCCAACCATCTATACTGAGACCTGGTGCCCTCTTCTGGACTGCAGGTGTATGTACATGCAGGCAGAACATATGTATACATTATAAATAAAACACTATGTATATATAATAAACAAAACCTCTTAAAAAGAAAGAAATCAACAACCAACAACAAAAAACCCCAAAGCAACTCCCACACCAAAACAAAAACCATTATGTTAAAGAAATATATGCCAGGCATGGTGGCGCACACCTTTAATCCCAGCACTCGGGAGGCAGAGGCAGGAGGATCAATGAGTTCGAGGCCAGCCTGGTCTACAAAGCAAGTCCAGGACAGCCAAGGCTACACAGAGAAACCCTGTCTCAAACAAACAAACAAACAAACAAACACACACACAACCCCAAGACAAAAAAATTTATTGTTAAATTATTAAATTATTCTAACGATCAGGCACTGTGGCTCACACTTGAAGTGTCAGCCCTTAGAAGCCTGGAGCAGGAAGATTGCAGTGAGGGAGCCAGCCTAGGTTATATTTAAGGCTAGCCTGGACTAGAGTGAGAGCCTGTCTCAAAAAACCAAAACAAAACCAGTTGTAGTAACACACATCCTGAATCTCAGCACTCAGGAGACAGAGACAGGTAGTTCTGAGTTTGAGGCCAGCCTGGTCTACACAGAAAAACTTGTTTCAAACCCTGCCTCCCCCAAAAGGCAATATAAAAACAAATCAATAAATATTTAAGTATAATTTCCGATAAATGAGGGTTCACAAAGGCAGCACCTCTTTAACCATGAAGACAGCTCTGACTACAAACGCCTTGTAGTGCTTACACACGTAATAACAGGTAGAGACCACTCACTACATGGTGCCTGCTGACCAGGTTTTTTGGGTTGTTGTTATTGTTATTATTTTAATATTGACTGAATCTATGTAGGCTAGTCTAGAATTTACAATGTAGATCAGGCTGGCCTCAAACTCACAAAGATCCATCTGCCTCTGCCTCTTAAATACTGGGATTAAAGGACAATTGTTCTTATGGCCTAGAGTATTTATATAAGAAAATATAGAAATTTTGTGGTTTTGTCTCATGGATTTGATGGGTTTTGTTTTGTTTTTTAACAGGACTCCTAACAGTTACAGAAAAATAAGCTTTGTCTATCCACACATACGAAGGAAAGGCCACTGGAAGCCCAGCACACTCAGGGTCAGAAAAGGCTTGTTCTCAATGAGCTCGAGCTCTCATGATTTTACCAAGAAGACACACGCACATGAGAAACGGGTGTCTGAGAATGTGGACTCTACTGGGTTAACTCCTGACCCAGCGCAGCACAGCACAGGGAACAAGGTGTGCTGTCTGCTGTTGGCAGGAGACTCCTGTGTTTGGCACAAGACTCTAAGCAAGGTGTTTCTGCTATGCTGTAGCTGTTTTCTCCTTTTACAAAAACAAGAATAACACACAGTGTATATAAAAGCACTAAAGAAATAGTAGCTATTATCATGTCTATTCTTTCTTACATGCCTACTGCTATTTTCACATTTTTACTATTTTATGTGTGTGGGGTTTTGTCCGCAGAAAGGTTAGAGAAGCATGTGTGTCCCAGTGGAGACGAGGACGTCAGATGCCCTGGGGCTGGAGTTACAGGTAGCGTGAAGTGTATGGGTGCTGGGAATCAATCCTAGGTCCTCTGGAAGGGCAGCCAGCGGCCTTAACCACTGAGTCATCTCTCTGGCTCCTCTTTTATATACTTAAGTATCTCAGCATTACAATAGGCAGGCTGAATAAGACCTGAAAGTAATGAAAGTTCCAGATGTGGTTTCTCCCTCATTTTCAAAGAAAAGCGAGTTGCCGTGCACACAGAATGAGGAAGCATATTTAATGCTTGAAGATGAAAACCAGCATATCCACAGGCCGAAACAGGTCAGCAGCCATGTTGCAAGTCATCCTTGCCACCGTGGCTCCCAAAGCACTGAGCACACTGGAAACACAGCCCAGACCCTTCACAGAACGTTGTGTGATCAGTACCTTGGCTTCACTGCTTACAACTGGCTTTACAGGGAACTGGACTTCTGTGGCTTTTAGTATTGTGTTTTCCTGAAGAATGTCTTGTTGAGATTGATTGTGACCAAATGGCTTAAAAAAAGAAAAAGAATAAAATATTTAAAACAAAGAATCACCACTGAGCCTACCACAAAAATGATCTGTATTTTAACATCTTGTCCTCAGTTACTGGAAAGTTGGGATGTGGTCTCTCAGAAACAGAGTATAGCTATGAGCAGGCTGGAAAAGCCTACTCAGTCAGTCCTCAGCAGATAAACCCCATGTGATGGAGAAGCAATGAGGCTGTCATTCAAGTAATGAGGAGGAAATGGATCTAGGTTTGGAGCCAGGAGACTTGGGTTTGGAGTCTAGGCTGGTGTCACTTTTTAACAACTTAACACAAGCTAGTTACTGGGAACCTCACCTGAGGAGCTGCCTCCATTAGATTGGCCTGTGGGGGTATCTATGGGGGCATGTGAGAGGGTCAACCCCGGCCAGGTGGCACCTGCATGAACAAAAAAGCAACCTGGGCAAGCTGAACCAGCAGAGAGAAGTGCTCCTCTGTGGTCTCTTGCTTTGGTTCCTGCCTCAACTTCCTGCCTTGGCTTCCCGTGACGGTGGGCTGTAACCTATAAGCTGACCTGCCCAAGTTGCTTTTGGTCATTACGTTAATCTCACAACAGAATGCAAACAAAGACAGTCTTTATATGCTGCACATTTCTAGGACAGGTGCCTCCACCTCTCTACTCATAGTGACGGATGGACACTAGGCAGGATGCGAAGTAGACATTATCCATGACAACTTGCATTTATGATTTTAATATTAACAGAGGTTTGGGGAAAACTAAGTTCGATGGTATTCTCTGAGGAGCTACAGGAGGAAATGGTGCCCAGGCCAGATGTTTGCAGGTGAGAGCGGGAGTTAAGAGAAGTGTAAGGCAAGCTTAGCTCTATAGAGCTGCCAACACAAAGTGTTTGGGAAAGGGGACGAATGAGGAGGAGGAGAGATGAACCAATCAACTGTTAAGTTACTGAAATTTTGCATGTTTAAAAAAAAAAAAATCTTAATTTCTTTCTATAGCTGAAGCTGGTTTAATAGAACTTACTTTTCTCCCATAGAGACACTGAAAGAAGATGACTCCAACAGACCACACATCAACCTTATTGGAAATCTTTGGTGGCTCTTTTCCAACTACAAAGCACTCAGGAGGTAAATACCTATAAGTAATGGGGGTAGGGGGAGGAGTGCAACACTTAGTTTAAAACCTTCTAAATCGTAGAATGCTTATTTTATTTACACATAACCTTAGCTTTCATCAACAAAAACCATCAGTTAAAGTTTTAATTCATTTGACTCCAGAACCAAAATACAACTTTGTAAGAAAGCATATTTACATTTAAAGAAAACATTGGCATTAGAGGCTGTGATGGTATAATCTCAGTAACAGAAGAAATGCTCCCACTACACTCTCATCAGCCACGGCTTAACTGCAGGCACTTCTCCTAAACACACATCAGACCCCAGATCTCTCCTTTAATCCACCCAAAGCCTTTACTTATTCCAGCGAGACAGGATCTCCTTGTATTGTAACATAAACCCTATCCCAATCCACAATACAAATTGCAAAATCTGTAGTCATCATTATCCCCTTTCTTCCCCAAAAGCTGGTAAGTCAAGGACAACTCACTCACTGCTGCACATGAGTTTTCTCTGTTGCCCACCATGCAGAAAACAGGTTCCTTCCCCAGGTAAGGGAGACTGGTGTGTGCATCTACAAAAGCACCAACTCTCCTTGCACTAGACCTCAACAAGTACAAGGAGCTTTCGTTTATTCTGAGTTTTAAGCACTACCAGTGTGTGAAATACACCAAGTATTCAAATACTAACTTTAAAATTTTTTTAAACTGCTGTTCATAAATTCATATTTTGATATATGAAGGTAAAAATAAGTTTGTTATCTTAAGTTATAAGACAATCCATCAGAGATGCAAGCATCTCACAACTCTGATAAGTTAAAAATAGTAACAACCAAGTAGTTATCAGTGACTCACTGCTGAAAGGAGCCTACGTTTGCGGTGAAAGGAGCACAGCTCTTAAACATGCAGGGTCTCTCCAGCAAAGGGCATATAAGCAAGGGAGCAATTGTAGAAACAACTTTGTAGGTGACAAACTGGACTGCACTGACAGTAAGAGGGAAGGAGATAAAACTGGCTTTTCCAGGTGATATTGACACCAGTTTTCAGTTTCTGTAGGTAAGAAGTATTTTATAAAAGCAGTAGTTATGTTCTAAAAGAATCATCCCAGTGTCTAAACACACAGCTGGTAACTCATGACACTGAAATCATTTAGGTAGGGGGTGGGGGATGGGGGGGTGGGGTGGTCTCACTGTTTCTATGGGAAATCTATTCTTGTGTTGTTGTTGGGACAGGTCTCACTACGAGACCTTGGCTGGCCTAGAATCACTGTAAGCCATAGGCTGGCTGTCAGCTACAGGGACAGAGGTCTCTACCTCCAGGGCTGGGATTTACAGTGTGAACCTCTGCATTTGGCCTGGAAATAAGTCCTATGTCTCTACATAAGAACATCATGACTACTGCCAGGTGTGGTGGCGCACGCCTTTAATCCCAGCACTTGGGAGGCAGAGGCAGGCAGGTTGCTGTGAGATAGAGGCCAACCTGGTCTACAAAACGAGTCCAGGACAGCCAAGGCTGTCTCAAAAAAACCAAACCAAGCAAACAAAAACCCCCGACCCAAACCAAACCAACCAACCAAACAAAACCCAAAAAGGACATCATGACCGTTGTCCTGCACAGCCCTAAAACAAGACTTCTGACTCAGGTCCACCTCCAAGAGGGACATTTCCTCCCCCTGTCAACATTAGTGACATATGTCACTGTGACAGGGAGACAGAGATGGGTGTTCTACACGAAAGGAAAGCGTTTTATTACTGTAGGTAAATAGGATTTTTGTCAGACAGCTGTGTTCCTAACAAGTCGATGTCTTCTGATTGAGACTATGAATGTTTAGGCAATTCCAAGTGTGAGTAGCAATTTTCTTCACTGAGAAAGCAGTAACTTGATACTTCTTTTGGTGGTACCACAGGCAGGTGATAAGACAGTCCACAAATAGGACTGTCCTCTGCAGGAAACCAACTCAACTCTAAGTAGCTCAGGGAATGGTCAGCAGGGGAGGAGCAAACTCTGTGAGGGCTGCCTGGGCCTCAACAGTCACTGTGCTGGTATTTGTAATCCTGTTCAACCAAGTTGTGTGCAGCTCTCTTGCTAGGAAAATCTACCTTCTTGCTAATCTATTTTGAAAAGTAGGTTAATTTTGAAAATGTTAGTTGACATTCTCCAGGGGGTGAACTGGACAATTTAAGTTTGACAATTGGAGCAGGGTGTGGTGGTGCACACCTTTAATCTACTTAATCCACACCTTTAAACACTTTGGAGCAGAGGCAAGTGGATCGTTGTGAGTTCAAGGCCAGCCTGGTCTACAAAGCAATTCCAGGATAGCCAAGGCTACACAGAGAAATCCTGCCTCGAAAAACCAAAAGGGAAAAAAAAAAAAGTCTGACAATTCACACTGCCATAGGTTTTGTAAACACCCAGTGTCACCAGAGAGCTTTGAGTTCCTGTCCTGACTTTTGTCAATGATGAACAGGGATATGAAACTCTAAGCCAAATAAACCCTTCCCTCCTGCTTTTGGACATAGTCCTTCATCTAGTAGCCCTAACTACGACGCCTAGGGACAACCGGGATGACTATTACATTCAGGAATCAGCTCCATCTAGATTTGTAGTTACATAAAGAGATTTCTGAGAGTCAAGTCTGAAGACTACAAATATGCTGAGTTTATCTACAATCCAGTTAACACACTCCATATCTATTATGAAAACTATGATCACAAAACCTCTAGAAAAGAGGCCTGAGGTTCAGAGTGGGCTTTGTGACAGTCAGGGTACTGCATATGTCAAAGTCCTTATTCAGATCACAAATATCACTCAACACCTTATAAGAAAACTCATGAATTCTGATTCACACAACAAGTTCCAGACTGCTACATGTTAAAAGTTATAGGTGAACGCTGAGCCATTCTTTTTGCAATTCTCAATCTTTGCAGTAGAATGCAGAAGAGAACACTAGCCACATGTCTTTCCCTCTCAATTCCAAGGATTAGTATTAATGCCTTCAACACAGTAATCTGAAAGAATATTTGAAAATAAAGCTCAATTTTCATATAACACTAGGGACTAATCTAAGTATTTTTGATATGTTTACTAATACATTTACCAGTAAGTGCCTGCCCCTTGGGAAGTCAGATCCATTCCATCAACACCATAGCTATCGTCATCCATAATCTTGGACAGACCAAAATCGGTGATTTTGATTTCTCCACATGCCGTTCCATCTACCAGAAGGATATTTCCTAAAACAAAAACAGAATATTCTTAGTAATGCACGTGCACACGCGCATACACATACCCCATATACGTAAATGAAAGGATAATTTTTACAACTAAGAGTAATGCTTGGTAAATAAATGTGTATGTGGGGACTGGTTATGGTGGTACATGCCTTTAACCCCAGCACTCAGGAAGTAGAGGAGTTCACCTGCCTAGACTACATAGTGAAACACTGTTACAAAAAGCAGGAAAAAAAGCAAACACAACCCCTTCCTCTTCCCCAACAAAAAACCCCCAACCTTGTAAGACACATTTCTGGAAATACCTGGCTTCAGGTCGTAATGTATAATAGGAGGTTTGATTTCATTGAGATACCGTAGGGCATTCACAATCTGCATCACAATAGAACGAGCTTCTTTCTCAGACATCAACTTGTGCTGCTTCAGGTAGAAGTCCAAGTCATTGCCTTCACAGTACTCCAGCACAGTACAAAACCTACACCGCAAAGAAAACAGTCAACAGACGTCCTGCACCACACGGAACCTACACTGGGAAACGGGACATCATTAGCTAGTAACTGAGAATCCTATCAGCGAGAGGGAGTGGAATCTCTGTTCACTTACGTATCTGTATCCAAGGAGAAATAATCATAGAGTTTAACTATTCTGGGGTGATCCAGTTCTTTGTGTATTCGATACTCTCTGCAGGCATGCTTGTGGTAGTTTTCTTTTTTCTCGTCTCTCCAGCTTTTATTAAGCTGGTGGATCTTCACAGCAGCATATCTTTGCTCATATAAGTCAAAAGCCTATGATTCAAGGCAAAACACAATTATAAGGCATATCAACCAAACACTACACAGACTTAATTTTTGCAATAACTAGTGATCATCTCTAAGACTGTATACAGTCAATGATATACTTAAATAAGAGAGAAACATCATGTCAATGAAGCAGGAAAATAAAAACTCAAGTTCTTTAAATACTAACATCTTGAATCACAGTGAAACAATGACACAGCAATTCTGTAGGGAGCAACCAGCACTTCAAGCAACTATAACGCCTTTCTGTGTGTTGGAGAAAACAAAGTATTTTTATCTGTCTTTTCTTAGCAATTCCCTGCTTTTAACACTGTGAAGATTAATAAGTTCTTAAATTTTAAAGTTATTTTAAATTTGTGTATATGGGTGTTTTGGCTCTGTTATCTGTGCACTTGTATATGTAGTGCTTACAGAGGCCAGAAGATGGCACTGGGCCTTCTAAAGTAGAAGTTACAGATGGTTGTGAGCTGCCCATGTGGGTGCTGGAAATCCAACCCCAGTCCTCTGAAAGAACAACCAACGCTCTTAACTACCGAGCCATCTCTCCAGATACAATTAACAGTTTCTTAATAATTTTTCAACTACTGAATAAAACTTCTTTTATTATGAAACTGTTCAATCTATACTCAGGAGAAAGAGCATAAAGAATCTTCATGCACCCAATAAAAAAAATGTAAAGCTTCATCTATTCCCTCTACCATGTCACCATCCCCTTAGGGTGAGACTATGTGAATCTAAACCCAGGGTGGTTGTTAAGCCAGTGCTCCACCATCAAAAATCACCTACAGCCACCTGACTTATTCCCCCTATAACGTGTAAAATAACAGTCTGGCATGGTGGTGCATGCCTGTGATCCAACCAAAAAATAAATACATAACTAAGTAAGTCCTGGTAATTCTTCAGTATTTATCTCTAAAAGATAAGGTCTTAGAAAACAAACCAAAACCCACACAGCCAACTACGGTGGTGCACACCTCAAATCATAGCACTCAGGAGGCAGAAGCAGGTGGATTGCTGTGAATCTGAGGCCTGCATGTTCTACATAGGGAATCCAGGAGAGCCAAGGCTACACTGAGAAACCCTGTTTTGAAAACCAAAACCAACCAAAACGGATACATATCACCACACCTAACTATATCAATAATATTTCCTAATCTAATCTAGTATACAGCTTATATTTAATTTCCCCAATTCTCTCCCTTCCAAACCCCAAAAAGTGCTCAAATCAGGAGCCCCTTTCATAGAGAACAGGAATATGATTAGCACTTTAAGTTTCACATGATTTCTAAGTGATTCAAACCTTTTATTTTACTTTAAATGACCTCCATGAGCTGACCTATAAGTATATAAATATTTAAATTTTATTTCTATGTACACAAGCACAGGTGCCAACAGTAGCCAGAGGCATCAGATCCCCCTGAGCTATAGTTAGTAACAGACAGATGTGAGCCTTCCAACAAGTGTGCTTGAAACTGAACTCAGGGCCTTCAGGAGACTAGTACATGCCCTGACTGTGAGGCCATCTCTCCAGCCCTGTAAATATTGTAAACACCAAACGCTGTTAAAGAATTGTGACTAATATGCAGAGATACCCCTTTAAAAACAACACTTAATAAATTACATGTTTGTTAGAAGGTCTCCAGAGTCCCTACCTTACTAGCTTAAGCAGAGAAATACTTTTCTAGTTAGCTTAGCTGTCAATTTGACAGAGCCCAAAGTTATCCCAAGGACTCTGCATTGGGAGACTGACTTGATCAGACTGGCTAGTGGGAAGTGCCATCCCTGAGCATGTGGTCTTGGATTGTGGTTTTTTTTTAAAAAAAAAAAAAAAGATGAGCACAAACCAGCAGCATTCCTCCACAGCTCCTGCTTCCTGTACCTGCTTTGCTTTCCCTCAGTGGAGGACTGTGACCTGTACAATGAAATAACTGTTCCCTCCTCAACTTGTTTTGGTCATGGTGTCTATCACAACAAGAGACAAGCCAGAACAAAGAGTAAAAGTGACTTAATGACAAAATTGTAAAACTATGGGATCAACATAGCAGGGACGCTGAGCAGTTGAGAATAGAGACTTAGTGGGAGTGTCAGCAGGTCTCATGTACAGTCAGAATGGCTGAGAGGATCAAGCGAGGACTGCACAGCTTCAAGAACAGAGCTTAGGTCCTGGAGACACGACAACAACAAACACCACAATAGCCTCTTTTTTCTAATGAGACAAAGGATAAACATCAACCTAAAACCAGAAAAATAAAAGACAAGTATTTCTTCACCACACCCCTCTATCTATCAGCACGAAGAAGAGAGAATATTACCTTATACACCTCACTAAAGCCTCCTCTTCCAAGCAGATGAAGTAGTAGATATCTTTCATTTAACGTTGGATGATCTTTGAACCTGAAAAGGGTAGGGAAAAAAACTATTAAGGCACATTACAAGAAGACAAGGAGTTCTGTGCACATTGATGCCCACTCCTGACTCTACTTGTAGCTACATCTACTTCAGTTATTCTGGTGTTAACTTCAAATACCAGCCAGCAGTGGCTTCTATCCTCAGTCTTTCTATGTAGTACCACCTGTGTTAAGCTTCAGCATTTACAAAGAATAAATATAACAGCTAGCCACTAACAGTACTCTAAAGTCTACCAATTATTTGATAGCAAACCCTTATTCCTCAATAAACCATTTCTATTCAAAAATATACTTTATAATGGGAGTATCCAGTGATCGAGATTTTATAGTGCTAACTTGAAGTTGAAATAAAATTACATTTATCAACTGGTTCATGGTTAGATCTTATTGTCTTTGGACTTCCATTCATCAATTTTGCGAGTAAAAATTTTTTTTAAAAAAGCCCATAAAAATCACTCTCAAGAATACATAAAATTACTAATGTGCATCGTACCTGTTATAATATTAAGCACTTACATAAGTTCATTTGCTTAGTTTTCACCCACTCCTATGAAATGAAGCCTGCTACTGTGCCTGTCTCACAGATGAGGGCTCTGCTGCTACACAGAAAGGCTCAGACCACGCACACCATCTGTGCAAGTTAAATGGTGATACATGAAAGGCTTCATAGAAAAACAGGTTCCAAAATGTACACTCATCTGTACAATTTTACTGTAAATTAACTGAATATATGCTTGTTAAATTTCTCCCAAAAAACTGTAGAAAACAAAGAGATTTTTGCTTGGACTGGAGATACAGTGTAAAATGGTAACAATTTACTTTATCTTACATTTTTTAAGATACAGGCACAAATACTGTACTTAATTTTCAAAGTAAGTTAATTTTAAATTAGCTTTAGCCCATTTGTTTTAATCTAGTGGAATTTGGGATATTCTCTATTGTTTCATTTCATACATGCTAACGTGATCTATGTTTATGAATTACATATTGACAGATGATTACAAAAAGGCCTTTCTCTAAGCAAGACATTCACAGTTCACAAGAGAAAATATGTTATTATGTCACAAAGCTTTAAATTACATTGCTAGCGTTAGAACCTCAAGTGTCAACAGACACAGTCCTCTCCTACACACTAATACATGAAGATCCATTAAACACATGTTTTGTTTTTTGTTTTTCAAGACAGGGTTTCTCTGTGTAGCCCTGGCTGTCCTGGAACTCACTCTGTTAACCAGGCTGACCTCCAACTCAAGAGATCCACCTGCCTCTGTTTCCTGAGCGCTGGAATAAAAGGTGTGCACAACCATGGCCGGATACAGGGTTTAGTGGTAGAAGTCTAGCCTGCCACGGGTTATTTTTCTATGTACCACTCAAGGCACTCATTCGGATAATTAGATTTAAACTAGAGACTACAATTTGTAGTTCTCTTTTCCATTTCTCTTTATATTGTATAATCCTAGATACATAACATTAACTTTTCCATTATTCCTGTAACACTAATTTTGACGCTGGTCAAGAAGTATCTTTAGTGCCTACCATGTCACAGGCTCTGTCCTAGGTTTGATGACACAAGGAGACCAAAATAATCTTGCACAAGAAACTTACAGGTTAGGAGAAGGAGACAGATAATACATAACTAAAAAATAAACTATAATTCCAGATAGGGATAATTACCATGGAAAATTAAAGGACAATGAAGAGGAAAATGAGGTGAAATATAGGTGACTATCTGAGACAAGCTGTCTGTCTAGGGAGCATCTGGTATGAAATAAAAAGACAGACACTCAGAGACACTGAAAGGACTATTTCAGGTTGGAGGAATGAGAGAGATGGGATGGATACGTGTTTGGAGCGCAGATCACACAGGCACCCAAGCCGGGAGATGCCTTGGATTGCTCTATGTGTGCAGAGATGGCTGACTTGCCATGTCCAAGTGTGATAACTCACTGTGAATTGTCCTCGTTGTTTATTCTCTTCAGTTCTCGTATGTGAAGATTCCTGACTCTTTCCAAACGTTCCAGTTCTGCCTGGATTTCAGCCTCTTCCTGAAGATGAAGAGAAGAAACTGTAACAAGCTGTTTGCAATATAAAAATGTCTCTTATCCTATCCATACTCACAGTGACGAGAACAACAGTATATTACAAAGTACCACTGAGGTAGAAGACCAGAGTGTTCTCAATGCCTCAGAGACAGACAACTGTACCCAATGAATGACCATATTTATTCTGTATTTTGAGGAACCTATTTTGGTATGTCTACATTGAGTGACTGACTACAAGGCAGTATGAAGCTGGCTCATCACAGAAAAATGGGTTCCTGTATCTTAATTTAAGATGAAAAATTACTAGCACAAAGCAAATGAAGGTTTTTTTGTTGTTGTTTTCATAAATAATCATTAGGGGAGGAAGGGAACTTTATAAAATCTGGAATATAGCCGGGCGTGGTGGCGCACGCCTTTAATCCCAGCACTCGGGAGGCAGAGGCAGGCGGATCGATGTGAGTTCGAGGCCAGCCTGGTCTACAAAGTGAGTCCAGGATGGCCAAGGCTACACAGAGAAACCCTGTCTCGAAAAACCAAAAAAAAAAAAAAAAAAAAAAAAAAAAAAAAACAAACAAACAAAAATCTGGAATATATATACTCTTTGGATAAATCCCTATAATCTTTATAGATGGAAACAAATACGCCAAATTTGGTAAAATTTTCTAGAAATGTCCAATTTTCAAAATATTTTGAATAAGAGTATTCATTGAGTAAATAAACACATATGGTAATCTGTTATATATGTACTATAATTATTAATCTACTATAGAAAATACAGATTAGGTGTTATTTCTGAATATTATAGTTGAATATCTCCCATTCAATTAACTCTTTTGCTTCTCTCTCAGCATCAACAGCACCTTTGAACAGCAAGTGACGGTGCACATCTGTAATCCCAGCACAGGGAGACTAGCACAATGAAATCTGAATGTAGTCTAAGATACTTACAGGGACAGAGGGGAGAGGGAGGGGAAGAAGACAGACAGAGAGATATTCAGAGAGAGGGGGCACTTTTAATTTAAAAATAAATTCTGAAAGTGTTCTGAACAACAACAACAAAATCATCATAGATCAAAAAAATTAAATCCAGGGCTTGGTAACCTTGTCATCCGGGGGGCCCCGTGTAGGAGAACTGACTGTTACAAGTTGTCTGCTGAGTTACACCCCCTCAAAATGCCACACAATTAAAAAAAATTAAATCTAAATGTTTAAATCCCATGTGACTATGAAAGCTGCATCTTCATTGTCAATATCATCTTCACCTCTCCCCATGGGGTGTGGGGTGTGTGTGTGTGTTAAGAAATTCTCACCAGGCTCCCTAATCTTAATTTAAATAAAGAAAAAAAAATCTAGAGTTCTTGAAATACTGTTCTATTTCTACCAGTCTTTTCTGTTGGAACTGAGGGAACACAGGGCCCCTCGCATGGCAGTTAAGCATGTAACACCGAGCTGCACTCTTACCTCTAGCTTTCTTCAGTGACAGAAATCACTCGCTACAGCTTCAGTCAGTTATTTTTGGAAAGTACTCGATAGGCTCTTAGTGCATATTTTAGACAGGCCTCAAACTTAATCTTCTACTTTAGGACTCCCACACCCCAAATACCCCCAAGTGCTAAGAGCAACATCAATCAACAATCAAAGACTCAATGTACAAACATAACACTGTAAATGTAAAAGCGCTGGAAAAATAAATTTGGAGTACAGCTAGCTGGGTGGCTTAGCCTGGTTGTCTTAATTTCCTCATATAAAGTAGAAAAAACTAGCCCTTTAGATAGGTAAAAAGTGTGGTAAAGCTTACATTTTAGCTCCAGAACCTAGAAAAGGTTGACTGCTCTCTCCAAGGGACTACCAGGCACTTAGCAGGCTAGTAAAAGTTCAAAGGGTCTGATAAAATACATCAAGCCTATCAGAATAGCAACCAGAACACCTGTTGCAATTTTACTTTGAATTACCACATGGAGATGCAATTTCAGTAGTGTATTTCCAGAAATTTAGTCTTTTGAAAACATATTTTTAAATTTTATTTTATGTGTATGAGTGTTTTTGTCTACATGTCTGTCTGTGCACCACATGGTGGCAAAGAGGCTAGAATGGAGCATTGGCAGCCCGGAGTAGCAGACAGCTGTGAGCCACCATGTCAGTGCTGGAAATTGAACTCAGATCTTAACTGCTGAACCATCTCTCCAGCCCTAGAAATTTAGTCATAACTGTAGAACTACAAGATTCAACTAGACTGGTGAACAGAATAACACTCGCTGTGTAGTCTTCAGGGATTTATACTATTGAGGTAACCAACATCTTAAAGCTTCTAAACAAAGTGTGGTAACTGGGAGTAATTGTAAGTCTTAAACCTTAAAACAAAGGACATACTCTAGGGGAAATACAATTCTGTAACTTTAATTTCTCCCAAATTTCACTGAGAAAAGTATATTGTTATAGAGTAAATATTTATTTTTCTTTCAAATTTGTAGACACAGGCCGTAATTCCTAACATATTATTACCTGGGTCTTTGGGATGGGTCACGGTCAGTAATAAGCCATGGAAGTGGTGCTTCATGACAAGAGGAGTGTGTTTATGGGATCAGATCACTGCCTGAATAAATACATACCCCAGACCACATATATATAAGCTAGGAAGAGAGTCGTCACTAAAGCCAGACCCTGCTGAACCCTGATCTACACTCCAAATCTAGGGCAGTACACTTTGTTGCTCAAGCCACCCGTCTGGTGCTTTGCTATGCCAGCCCAAGAAGTCTACACATGCTGTTAATTAAGCCAGTGGTTCTCAGCTGTCCAGTTGCTACAGCCTTTAATACAACTCCTCATGTGGTGGTGACCCCAACCATAAAGTTATTTCACTGTTATTTCATAACTGTAACTTCTCTGTTATGAATGGTAGTGTAAATATCTGACATGCAGGGTATCTGGTTGGGATCATGACCCACAGGTTGAGAGCTACTGTTTAAGCAAATGCTATAAGCAATACTGTCCAATAACTTCTCCTGACAAGAAAGGCCATGGCCCAGCTGTATTATAGCTCCAAGAGTCTCAACAAGGAAGTAACTTCCACAGGTCTGTTCTGTAAGCTATATTCTTACTGCTTGAGAAGACATTAGTCTTTTTCACTGGGTTCAGAAGTGAGGATGACCTGAGTTCACAATTAATCACCATAGAACTCCTCAAACGCACAGAAAAACCAGGTCAAATTAGAATAAGAAAATCTAACCAGCTACCAAATTTCACTGGGCATGGTAGTGCACACCTTTAGTACCAACACTATGAAGGCAGAAACAGACCGATCTCTGAGTTCTAGGCCAGCCTAGACTACAGAGCAAGCTCCAGGCCAGCCAAGCCTGCATAATGTGATCCTATCTCAAAAATAAACAAAGTTGTACTTTTTGATTCAACCACTAGCTAACCAGTTATTTAAAGCAGAGAGATTCTTGAAGAAACGAAGGTATTTCTGGAAATGAATTGGTTTCTGTAGGCAGTTTCAGAGTAGAAGGAACATCAGTAAGAACAGATTGCATTGGGGCTGGATGGCTCAGAGGTTAAGAGCACTACCTGCTCTTCCAGAGGACCTGAGTTCAATTCCCAACAACAACAACATGGTGGCTCACAACCATTTATAATGTGATCGGATGCCTTCTTCTGGCCTGCAGGTATACATGCAGGCAGAACACTGTATACATAATAATAAATAAATCTTTAAAGAAAAAAAAAAAAAAAGAACAGATTGCATGAAAGAGCGATGGGTTTGGTGATCGAACAAAATAAAAGGACATGCCTCTTCTCTATTCAAGCCAACAATGCAGCAATAGCCAATTTAACAATACAATGGTTTACAGCACCTTAAAACACACTTCACGTTCTGATATACATCACAAAAATCGTCATACGAACAGCAGATCTCAATACTGCCTCATTAAATGACCCGTAAAATACTACTTTCCAATATTTCTAATTCATTTGAAGTACCATGGCCACTTTATCCAAACGATTTGTCTCTTACTAGAACTTCAGCAGAAAAATGAATCTTATTCATAATTGGTCTCTTCGATATCAAAATATCCCCTACTCCAGACTCCTGCTCTCCAACTCCTATGTCTGTCTACTCCTTGAATTCATGACCTCTTTTTTAAACACACACACACACACACACACACAGAGAGAGAGAGAGAGAGAGAGAGAGAGAGAGAGAGAGAGAGAGAGAGAGAGGAAGAGTAGTACCAATTTACTTCAAATTTATCCTTATTATATCGATATGGGGGGATATGACCAACACCCAAAGAGCTATTACCAATACAAAGCAGGTCTGAGTTTATCTCAGCTGTCATACTTGAGTGTGACTGTGTAGATGAGAAAGGAGGAAGAAGACACAAAGTCTGGAATTCATGTCTACTGTCTTTTCTAACTAAACACATTATCATTCCATTCTATTTCCTATTCCCAATAAGGACATCTGCTATCACTGACGGGAACAAACTGTGTCCTTCCTTCATATGTTTAACTAACTTAAATACCTCCACCTCCAACCTCTACTGTTAATGTTTACTCATGTCTTTCTCTTCCCTTGACTCATCTTCTTCATTTCTGTGAGAGAAGGTTGTGTTGGGGAATGGAGTGTGTACATGTTTCACTCTCCCTTCAAATGCACAAATATACACACTGGAACTTGTAACTGGACACGAGTGCTAAACAAGACAGGTCTGTTCCTCGGCAAGTTCCTCCATTTTATGCAAACAAAGCTAATCCTATCTAAACAGCTGCAAATAAATGTAAGAATTCCCCCAATGATTGGCAAATTGAAAGTATAATATTTAGTATTATTCTTCTATACTGCTGTATTTTAGGGCAAAATCCGTTAAATATTAACCAGGGTGCTGACACTGTCTAACATGCTCATGTACAGTACATGGTGGTAGAGTGTAGTCCTTCCTTTGAATCCTTTTCAGAATATTGGTGGATCACATACTTTTTAAAAGAAAACAGTATAACTGTTTTAACAGATTTAACTTCAACATACTCAGTATGTTTGTGCATGTAAATGGCATAGATTTATAGTTTTGACTAGAAATGGCCAATGGCTAAGAAACCATTCTCCTTTTGAGTGAGAGAAAATTGACCTGCAATATTAAAAAAGCAGTAACAAAAACTTCTCTCTTTCTTTCTTTCCCTCCTTCCTTCCTTTGTTCCTTTCTTTTTAAGGTAGGAGTGTTACATAGCCTAAGCTGACTTGGAAATCACTATGTAGCCAAGGATGACCTTGAACTCCTGATCCTCCTTGGATACTATGTATGCATTACCACCCCTAGATTCATCATGCCAGGCAAACACTCTACAGAGTGTACTCTACCAAGCGAGTGCATCCCCAGCCCTACAAAATATGTTTAAATCCTACTGCCTAAACAAGAAAATTAACATTAAAGAAAGGAAACTTTACCTCCAAATCTTCATCTTGCTAAGGGCCTATCATCTACTACCAAGTTAGGGCTCTGATTACAAGAGCCAGACTGTTCCAAGTCTCCGGGGAGGAAGAGGTGGCCATAAATCAGACAGCTTCCATCTATAGCTAAGTTCCATGCTTGCTCAGCTGTTGCCATTCACAATCTACTAATTTTTTAAGTAGGAAGCAACAGCAAGGACAAAATGTCAACTAAGAATTCCAAGATGCTTCTCAGTACCTTTCTTGCCATACACAAGAAGCCAGATGCTCTTCCTCGTGACATTGTTCCTGCATTTAAATGTGACTTTCTCAAGAACAGTGCACTTCCACCAACATCCCCTGAAGACTATCCTACTCCTCATCACTATGTACAGAAACATGTGTCTGTGTTGACCTTAAGTGACAGAAGTTTCAAGATTTCTTTTGGCTATGGCCACACGTACAGAGGTGAACAAACAGATCTAAAGATTAAGCTGTCTAAGGTTATACTGCTCATTATTTTCATTCCAAACAAAAATGACAAGAAATGTCACATATGGAGCTTATTTCTGCTCATACTAAGGATCTGATAACTTGGATGATATTAGGTATTCTAAAAGGGCCAGAAGAGATACCAAAGTATGTGGAGTCAATTCACCTAAAACCACCGCCCTGCATGCTCCACTGTTCAAAAGGCTTGTAGGCAATCCAGTCTTGTCCGTTTCAACTGGCTGCATGTTCCAGTGTGAGGAGTGAGAAAGAGCTGTGAGCTTGTTCTCAGCCTGTAAAGAGTTCACCATGGAGGTTAGTACTGATGCTGCTGCTGCCTGTCACTGCTTGTTTCTCTTTGCAGGTGCCAATATCGGTCAGAGAACAGGATGCCAGTGGCAGAGTTGTTGCTACACTGCTATCTCTTCAGAACGAGGCACAAGGAGAGATGAATGCCACATCGCAAGGAGCAGAGGAGAAAGAGAGAAAGAAATGGTGTCAGGTGGCATGTTGGATGTGATTGTTTCAGTAGAGACTGAGATGGCTGTCAATTGCTTAGCTGATTGCTTCCGGCTGGTAACTTTGTGCCTGCCGATAGTTCTTGCCTGCCCCTGTTTCAAACTGGTTATGTTTCCCCAATAAAACTTTTGGCACTTGAATCAGATCTTATAAATCTGTCCGTCTCTGTCACACACACACACTCCCAACCCCAGTTCTTACTTTCCTGCGTGTCTGACACCGAGACATCAAACTTCCGAGCATTCTCTTCAAATAATCACTTACTTAAAATATAAGTTTGAAAACAGGAGAACAGTGGGCGTGGTGGTGCACATCTGTAGTCCCAGCACTGGGGAGGCAGAGGCAGGCAAATCTCCGTGAGTTCCAGGCCAGCCAGAGTATATGGTGAGACCCTGTCTCAAAACACCCAACTACCAAAACTAGAAAACAAAGAGGGAACTATATTCACACACTGTTCACATTATGAACTTAACAGTAGTGTCAAGACACAGTAACCATTCCTGATAACTTAAATTTCTATTTCCTTATCAGTCTAGGGTACAATAATTTCTAAAACATTTTTAAAAATACTATGAATAGAGAGAGACATTTTTGGGAATTTTTTCATTGTCTGTTGATTTCACTGAAAACACAGCTATCTTTAATTCCAGAATAACTATCTCATTCTACAAAGAGCTTACAAGAGCTCTGTAAGTCAGAGATGAAACTTTTGTCCATCATTAAAACTTAGCAAAGGTTAGTAACAAAACAGGAACATGTTTATAGTTTGATGATACTTCTAAATCCCTAGGTTTCAGATGGGACAGAGATACTTATGTGGTGAGTGGTTATTTGCATGTGTGTATGTACATGTGTGCAGGTAAATGTCTGTGTATGTTTATGTAAGTCAGAGGTGGAGGGAGGGAGGGAGGGAGGGAGGGAGGGAGGGAGAGAGAGAGAGAGAGAGAGAGAGAGAGAGAGAGAGAGAGAGAGAGAGAGAGAGAGAGAGAGAGAGAAGGGGCATATGTTTGCCATAGCATGTACCTGGAGTCAAATCAGTCCTTCTACCTTTATGTGGGTTTCGGGGATTGGCCTCAGGTTATGAGGATGGCAGTGAACAATTCTGCCTTCTGGGCCATCTCTCCAGCCCCCCACCTAAGTTTTTGGGACAGGGGGTCTCTTACTGAACCTAGAGCTCATCAATTCAGCTATGCTGGGTAGCTTGGGAATTCCCACGACCCATCTGTCTTCATCTCCCCAGCACTAGGCTTATAGGTGTGCTGCTGAATCCAGATCTTACTTGAGTGCGAGGGATCCTAACACAGGTCTTCATGCTTATGCACTGAGCATTTTACCTACTGAGCTACCTCCCTGGCCTCTAGTTGCCTTTTTGAAAACATAAAATTATTTTTTGTAACAAGGTTTTAGTAAGCCCTAGTTAGAGAGGGTTTACATAATTACTGGTAGCAAAAATGAGTATTTTCCCCTTGAAATCATTTCAGGAATAACGTAACGTAGTCTTCATATTTTAATTATACAGCTCTGTTGTATATAATTCTTAAGATACTGTCCAGAAGTTACTTGAGGGCTATAAAGACAGCTCATCAGGGAAAACACCAGTCTGCCTCAGTTTGGTTTCAGGACCCAAACAGCAAATGAGGGAAAACAACTCTTACAAGCTGTCCCCTGACCTATGGCACATGTGGGTAGTTGTGTGTGAAAAAGTCCAGCTGGGGCTGAAGAAATGGTTCAGTGGTTAGGAGCACTGGCATCTCTTCCAGACGACTTAGGTTCAATCTCAGCGTAAAATGGCAGCTCACAACTGTCTGTAATGTTCCAGGGATACAATGACCTTCTAGCTTACTAGGGCTCTGCACACACATGGTGTACAGAAAGCAATAAAGGCAAAACACTCAAACACATAATAAACAAATAAAAGGAATTTAACTTATTTAAAAGTGTTCGTACTTTAAAGTAGGGGAGGCTTATCTAATGACCTTTAAAAATAAATCAGTTAATGACGAAGAAACATTTTTCAAGCATAAACATAATTTCCAAGGAAGGAAATATGTGAAAGAGAAAGAATGTATGTGAATAGCAACTAAGATATTCTTCTCTGCAATGGCACACTCCCCAGAATGAGCAGAAGAATCTCTTACTCTAGTCTATGACAGAGACAACAAAAACTACCTGTAAGTTCACTCTTCTCAACACACATAATCTACTTGTTATATATGTCTACAACACTATAAATGAACAGACGTAAGGAGAACCTAACTGGCTTGTTGCTCACTGCCTGTGATCACCCATACAAAGCACGTGGCACTCAGAAAGCTAAAGCTAATGTTCACTTGAAAGAGGGTTATTACAAACTGGGCACAGCAGTGCACAACTTTAATCCCAGCACTCGGGAGGCAGAGGTGGGCAGATCCTGAGTTTGAGGCCAGCCTGGTCTACACAGCACAGCCGGGGCTAGGTAGAGAGACCCTGCCTTAAAAAAGGAAGAGAGGGAGTGGGGGGGGGGGGCGGGCGGGCAAGTGAGTTATTACAATTTGTCATTAAAAAAAAAGAGAAAAAAATATAGCATATGAAATTACATTGCAGATTGAGAATCATGCCTGCATCAGACAAGGTGAAAAATAAACCACACATGAACGTGTAAACAGTGACTGCACAGACTCCTGGCAACTCAATTCTTTCCTTTATAAATATTTAAAAACCTTTTGTGCACAGTGCTGAGGCTGGAACCCAGTCTTCATATAGAGCAGGAGAGTGGTCTGTGTTTTAGGATTTGGGGGGCGGGGGGAGGCGTTGTTTAGGCTTTTTTGAGGCACGAGTGGGTCTCAGTGTGTAGAGGGTGCTTAGTGACCCCTCCCACTTCAGTTCCTATGTTCTGAGGCTACAGGAGTGTGCCTGGCCTAAGAATGCTTGAAATGCTGAGAGATACTACAGAGACCTTCCTGATCCTAGAGTAAAACCCAATACCAAGCACTTAAGTCAAGTTTACAATTAAGTTTTTGGAGGCAAATTTGATTTATTTACTCTAAACCACGTATTTTTGAAGGTTCCTACTTGACTTTATCACACTTAAGGACTTTATTTTCTAAGACTACAGAGTATCATAGATATAAATTGAATATGAAATACATGTGAATACATCACACCACAAAGTATCAATTTTAAGTGGCAAACGGAACTCCTTATCTGGGAATATGCTTCTAATTTAGGGCTAATGAACTTAATATAATAATCCTACTTTATGTTAAGAGTTTATTTCAGGGAGAGAGGAGAAGAAAAAGAGGGCAGAGGAAGGAGGGAGCGGAGAGAGGTCTTCGCTACTCTAACATGTAGGGCTCCAAATCTACGCCCGTCTCTAACCACAAACATCAAGTATTCACAGATCAGAAGAGACCCAGCCTACGGCCTAAGCTATATAGCCACAGCTCAGGTTTGCTCTACCAGCTACCAAACCCAGGAACTTGGGAATCAAGACTGTCCTTTGTATGTGAGAGTCAGTGTCTGTCTGTCTGTCTCTGCCTCTTTATAAAACAGAATGACCTGGTTTCTAGCTGTGCTTAGGAACCTATTTTTAATACACATTAAGTTAGTGCTTACTGCTTCCTAACTGAGCAGCTAAAACATAGATACCCAGGTGTAAGCAGGCAGGCCCTATGTAGTTGCTCTCTCTAAGGTTACATTACTTGCTCAGTTTTATTTTCTCCATGAACTGCCAGCAACTGCCTTTATAACACATTCATTTTTCTCACCCGAAACCATCCCTGAGAAGAGATGGAAGTTACTTAAGACTTTCAGTACTGCAAATTGACACTTTCTCCCAGAATACCTCATGGCAGATGACTACAATTACAACAACAAAGAGTCATGTTGAGAATTAGTTGAGTAGAAAATGTTAGAAACTAAAGACTCATAGCAAATTTGATAAATAAACTAGAAGTGAGGAGAAATGATTCTGGTAGTAATAACACATGGAGGTAGATTTAACCTAAGAAAATAAAGCAGTGTTCATAGAGACAAATATTTTCAAAGTACCAAGAAAACCTTAAACTCAACAGTTATCAAGCACCAAAAAGCAAACCCTTCCCAGAATGCTTTCGAATGTGTATTTAAAAAAAAAAAAAAAAACCAAAACACATAACTAGTAATGCTGACTTTAAGTGCAATTAAATTTTAGTTTATCTAACAAAATAGAAAGTGTAATTTAAATGTGCTCTCACAGTGCAAATAGTGACCTCCAGACAAAGCACTTACCCACCAACAGTTTAAGTACTAACACACTAACTAAGGCGTTCTTCAGCCACAGGATGAGCAACCATACACAGTATCCCTTTATTATCAAGGACTTCCTTTTTTTTCTATGTTTATACTTAAAGGCTTAAAATACTCCTTGTTTTTTAATTTAATTTTTTATTTGTGTGTTCCCATGTGTACACACCATACATGCCACAGCTCAAGTGTGGAGGTCAAAGGACAAATGGCCAGAATAATTTTCTTCTTCCATCATGTAGATCCTGGGTTGCCAGGAACCTTTACCTGCTGATCCATTTTACTTGCCCTCGGCGAATTTTTATTAGGCATCAAACACATCTTTTATCAAAACTAGGTGGACACAAAAATACTTGTAACTCATCTGTACTAAAATCCACTCCTGCCTCACAGCTCATTATAGTTGCACTGTTGTACTTTTGCTACAAATCTATCTACAGTCCCGTCTGTTATGGAGAACAGACTGCAGCTGTCTATACATCTCAAAGAGCATGGGGAACAACCACAATAGAACAGAAATATGTTAGAGAAACAAAAGATATAAATAAACAATTAATTTTGGGATCCACTGACTGATAGTTTTGGCTGATGCTTCCTGAGCATGGTAACAGTCACTACAATTGTCTGCATGCTCTAACCCAGTGGCACATGGGCGGCATCTCAAACAGGGCTGAACACGTGGCTCACCAGCAGCTGCATCTCCCACACAGGGCCTAGCCCACCCAACTCCTTTGAGGTGACTTCACAGGCACTATCATCACTTAGTTCAGCTGCATCTATATATTATTCTATTTTAAAAATGAAATAATTGATATGTAAAAAGTTAAAGGCTAAACAGAATAAAATTTTTAGTCTGTTCAAAACTTCATTTTGAAAGGGGAAAAAATTAATCCTACTGTGTGGAAATGAATCACATCAAAATGAGACCTATAAAAACAAAGGACTGATTACAGTTTGAAAGTTTGTAAACAAGTGCAAAGCGATACAGACTTAACACATAGCATTTTTCTTAAAACACACCATTTTTCTCAATTGTATCACTTTATACTGGATCAACTGGTTATAACATTTTCCTATTTATGTATTTTAATACACACTTAAAATACTTAAATAATACTTTAAGAAATACTTAAATAAATACTTAAAAATTAAGGTTGACTAACTTAAGAATTAAGCCAAAGAAATGAACACAGTTCTCCACACTCTTGGTAGCAAACTAGAAACCCAGCACGGGCTGCACATACCTTTTTGAGATGTCCTAGTCTAAGTTTGAAAATCTCCTCTTGTTCATGATATTCTGCCAGAGTCAGCCTGTCAAAAGTGACATTGAATTCTACATTGAGATTAATGCTTAGCCTTTTTAAAAAATTAAAATCCAATAAAACACGATTTAAAAACCTCAACCAAATATAAAAGTTAACATACTGATAACCTAAAGCCTAAAATACATAAGTCTGAAACATTTAACATTTAACATTTCCAGCTGGGGTAATTAACTAACTACTATGCAATGGTTGTCATTAATCAAGTGACACAATAGAATTCAGAATCTAAGGGCATATGTATGTAAAGGAAGACAGTTCTTCTTATATTCTGTTTTGGGCTTACAATCAGCAGTAGGGATACAGAGGTAGAAAAAGAAACAATTTAATAGGAAAAATTTTGAACAGCATGTGTTACGAAGAAAAAACAAAGGGTGGCAATTATAATGACCATTTATTTTGCTCTGGTTATTAGCCATGGAGAAAAGAGTTGGGGGGCTCCTAGATACTGGTTATTAGCCATGGAGAGAAGAGTGGGGGGCCTCCTAGATAGTGGTTATTAGCCATGGAGAGAAGAGTGGGGGGGCCTCCTAGATACTGGTTATTAGCCATGGAGAGAAGAGTGGGGGGGCCTCCTAGATACTGGTTATTAGCCATGGGGAGAAGAGTGTGGGGGGCTCCTAGATACTGGTTATTAGCCATGGGGAGAAGAGTGGGGGAGCTCCTAGATACTGGTTATTAGCCATGGAGAGAAGAGTGGGAGGGCCTCCTAGATACTGGTTATTAGCCATGGGGGGGAGAGTGGGGGGGCCTCCTAGATACTGGTTATTAGCCATGGAGAGAAGAGTGGATGGCTCCTAGATACTGGTTATTAGCCATGGAGAGAAGAGTGGGGGGCCTCCTAGATACTGGTTATTAGCCATGGGGAGAAGAGTGGGGGGGCCTCCTAGATACTGGTTATTAGCCATGGAGAGAAGAGTGGGGGCCCTCCTAGATACTGGTTATTAGCCATGGGGAGAAGAGTGGGGGCCCTCCTAGATACTGGTTATTAGCCATGGGGAGAAGAGTGGGGGGCCTCCTAGATACTGGTTATTAGCCATGGGGAGAAGAGTGGGGGGCCTCCTAGAAACTGGTTATTAGCCATGGAGAGAAGAGTGTGGGGGGGCTCCTAGATACTGGTTATTAGCCATGGGGAGAAGAGTGGGGGGGCTCCTAGATACTGGTTATTAGCCATGGGGAGAAGAATGGGGGGCCTCCTAGATACTGGTTATTAGCCATAGGGAGAAGAGTGGGGGCCTCCTAGATACTGGTTATTAGCCATGGGGAGAAGAGTAGGGGGGGCCTCCTAGATACTGGTTATTAGCCATGGAGAGAAGAGTGGGGGGCCCTCCTAGATACTGGTTATTAGCCATGGGGGGAAAGTGTGTGGGGGCTCCTAGATACTGGTTATTAGCCATGGGGAGAAGAGTGGGGGGGGCTCCTAGATACTGGTTGTTAGCCATGTAGAGAAGAGTAGGGGGGCCTCCTAGATACTGGTTATTAGCCATGGGGAGAAGAGTGGGGGGCCTCTAGATACTGGTTATTAGCCATGGAGAGAAGAGTGTGGGGGGCTCCTAGATACTGGTTATTAGCCATGGGGAGAAGAGTGGGGGAGCTCCTAGATACTGGTTATTAGCCATGGGGGGGAGAGTGGGGGGCCTCCTAGATACTGGTTATTAGCCATGGAGAGAAGAGTGGGGGGCTCCTAGATACTGGTTATTAGCCATGGAGAGAAGAGGGGGGGGCCTCCTAGATACTGGTTATTAGCCATGGGGAGAAGAGTGGGGGGGCCTCCTAGATACTGGTTATTAGCCATGGAGAGAAGAGTGGGGGCCCTCCTAGATACTGGTTATTAGCCATGGGGAGAAGAGTGGGGGCCCTCCTAGATACTGGTTATTAGCCATGGGGAGAAGAGTGGGGGGGCCTCCTAGATACTGGTTATTAGCCATGGGGAGAAGGGTGGGGGGCCTCCTAGAAACTGGTTATTAGCCATGGAGAGAAGAGTGTGGGGGGCTCCTAGATACTGGTTATTAGCCATGGGGAGAAGAGTGGGGGGCTCCTAGATACTGGTTATTAGCCATGGGGAGAAGAATGGGGGGGCCTCCTAGATACTGGTTATTAGCCATGGGGAGAAGAGTGGGGGGCCCTCCTAGATACTGGTTATTAGCCATGAGGAGAAGAGTAGGGGGGGCCTCCTAGATACTGGTTATTAGCCATGGAGAGAAGAGTGGGGGGCCCTCCTAGATACTGGTTATTAGCCATGGGGGGAAAAGTGTGTGGGGGCTCCTAGATACTGGTTATTAGCCATGGGGAGAAGAGTAGGGGGGGCTCCTAGATACTGGTTGTTAGCCATGTAGAGAAGAGTAGGGGGGCCTCCTAGATACTGGTTATTAGCCATGGGGAGAAGAGTGGGGGGCCTCTAGATACTGGTTATTAGCCATGGAGAGAAGAGTGTGGGGGGCTCCTAGATACTGGTTATTAGCCATGGGGAGAAGAGTGGGGGGGGGCCTCCTAGATACTGGTTATTAGCCATGGAGAGAAGAATGTGGGGGGGGGGGCTCCTAGATACTGGTTATTAGCCATGGGGGGAAGAGTGGGGGCCCTCCTAGATACTGGTTATTAGCCATGGGGGGAAGAGTGGGGGGGGCTCCTAGATACTGGTTATTAGCCATGGGGAGAAGAGTAGGGGGGCCTCCTAGATACTGGTTATTAGCCATGGGGGAAGAGTGGGGGGGCTCCTAGATACTGGTTATTAGCCATGGGGGGAAGAGTGGGCAGGGGGCTCCTAGATACTGGTTAAAGCAAGCACAAAGATCCTTAAAACACTCTTGGTATATAAAAGAGGAAAAAGAAGAATACCAGGAGGAAGCCAGATCAGGAAGGGACCTAGAGGCCAGGAAGATAATCAGCTAGAGTTTGTGTAAGGAGTAGTACAGTCCATCCAACTGGGATTAGACGACAATGAAGACACTTTCCCTTCTCTATACCAGTGTTAAGAGTAAATACACAAGATATTATATTCAAAACATCAGATACTGACACGGTAAGTCACATACTCCAGTGCTGGGCATCAAACCCAGGGCCTCGTCTATGCCACACAAGGACTCTTATCATGTGTTACATCCTCAGTCCCAAATCCTTAACAAGCACGTGACTTTAAAGCATTATAGTTATTTTTAATTACTATGTTACTCTCTGAAAAACAGCCACTTTAATACATTTAGAACCATTACAAAACATATACTAACACTTCTTTAAAATAACAACAACAACAAAAAGGATCCTGTATTTGATAAGGAAAAAAAATTAATGTCATAGCCCAACTCTCAAAGAAGAGCTTTCATTCATCACACCCAAGCCCTTGTTTGAAGCCTATGTATGTATTCTGAGGGAGTGTCATTAATTCCAAAAAATAGCATTCACAAGAAACAAACCACAAAATTTAGGTAATATTCCACTAAAAACATTCATTGAAGATGATATCAGAAGATGGAAAGATCTCCCTTGTGCATAGATCTGGAGAATTAACATAGTAAAAATGGCCATTTTACCAAAAGTAATTTACAGATTCAATGCAATCCCTATCAAAATACCTACACAATTTTTTAAAGACCCCGAAAGATCAATTCCCAACTTCATATGGAAAAACACAGAATAGTTAAAGCAATCCTATACAATAAAAGATCTTTCAGAGGAATCTCCATTCCTGATCTCAAGGTTCCTATTCCAGAAGCATGTCTTTTAACTATAATTTAAGCCCCAACACTGCAAAAAGAAGAACCTAACATATAGTAGCATTTTAGCTTTTCTGCTGTCTTTTTGCATTGATGAAACGTGTTTTTAAAGAAACTGACCGGGAAGATACAAGTGAGGGGATAACAATCGGGATGTAATCTCAATAAATTAACAAAGGAAATCTACGGGGCTGGAGAGAACAGTTTAGTGATTGGAATCTCAACTGTCTGCACCTCCAGCACTGGGCAGCCTGACATTCTGACCCTTCCCAGCACCTGCATACATGCGACTTATACTTACACACAAGTAAAAATGTATCTTAAAAAGACAAAGAAATATATGTATTTGGATCAAAGAGACTGGTTAATCTAAATAAGTTCTGCAATGCTCTAAGGTGTGAGACAACAAACAGAAATCACTGTTCTGCACATACTAGAAATAAACAGTAGAAGATTAACAATCCCCGTTTCAACAGGACTCAACAGAAGCCAGTAGAAAGAGCTAGGAATAAATTTAAATAAGGAGGTTAAAGTCTTTAAAGCGCCAGGTATTTATTTACAGGGGCATAGTTAAAGGTCTAGGTGCCTACAGAGTAGAGCTAAAAGATGAGGTGTGTGTTAGTTGTCTCTAGGGATAGAACTAAAAGCCAACACTTGATTTATTTTATTTGCATTGGTGTTTTGCCTGCATGTATGTCTGTAAAAGGGTGTCAGATCCTCTGAAACTGGAGTTTCAGACAGTTGTGAGCTGCCATGTGGTTGCAGGGAATTGAACTCAGGACCTCTGGAAGAGCAGCCAGTGCTCTTAACTATTGAACCATCTCTCCAACCCCAAAGCCAACACTTTCAAGATAGCTACTTGTTCCCCCCACCCTAGAAGATAGTTACCCTGCTATTAAATATATAAAGATCCTTACTTTTTTTTTTAAGCCAACAATCCAGTGCTGTAATTGTAGAAGAAAATCAAGAATGACTTAAAGAAGTAATTTTGAGATGGCTTTTTAAAAAAATTATTTATGTATGAGTACTCTATCTGCATGTACACCTGCAGGCCAGAAGAGGACATCAGATCCCAGTATAGATGGTGTGAGCCACCATGTGGTTGCTGGGAATTGGAAATCAGAACTTCTGGAAGAGCAACCAGTGCTCTTAACCGCTGAGCCATCTCTCCATCCCCCTTGAGATGAATTTTGGAGAAGCTGGGTATGGTGGTATGTTCATGCAGTATCAAATTTTTAGAAGCCTAAGCAGAAGGACTGCTTGACCCCAGAAATTAAAGACCAGCCAGACAACATAGGTAGATAAAGAGAAAAGCAAAGGACTCACCACAAATGGTGCAGGGGGGAGAGAAAGGGAAGACAAATATTAACCAATGAGTAGCACGCAAGAGAAAGGGGAGCAACTAGTGTAGAAAGCATAAGGTGTGGCCAGTGTGTGGGTGGAGGGACCAAATGGAGCTGATGTGCTTGTAACGTAATGAGAGCTCTGCTTTGCTCACTGCTTCTAGATGAAGGTTGAAGCACTGTCTTTCAGCAGAGGGGACATGAATATATCTACACAAACCAAAGGGTACCTGCATCTTCATTCGTAAATTTTTGTACAACTTCCAAATTTTCTATAAACATATAACTATTTTTAAAGCATCTTTGTCCTTTGACTTACAAAGAATAATCGACACAAAACTTGGAAAACAGAAAAGGAGCAGCTATCTGTAACTACCTGTGTGCTGTGTTTATGGCTTCAAAATAACACCAATGGGATTTAAAGAGCTCATTATTTTGAGCACTAGGCTGGTACAGCCAACTGATTCTGGTACATGGGAGAGGTAGACCCTACTCTCCACTAAAATATGCAGAGCTGGAGATTTGTGTCGGAGAAACCTTTTTCAATTAGCATCTTTCCTGGCTGTAACTATTTTTGGTTTTGCAGTACTAACTATGAATAACACCACCGTTAGCATTCCTGCTCACTGGTAACAACGTGCTTGAGACAGTTAGCACAGGCTTACAGTTGTGGTAAGTTGGGCCTGACGAAGGGATCGTTTTCTGCTCCATTGACTGCTTTGTTCTTTCTCTGTTTGGGTTCAGAATTGGTAGCAGGTGCCTGAGAATTATTAGCTGTTGGAGGTTTGCGTTTGGCTAAAAGCTTCCTTTGCCGTTCAATATCTTCCCTTTGTTGATTCACCCATTCTTGTTGCCTGTGAAAAAATGAACAAAAAAGAAAGCCACATTACTCTCCCATTATTTTCCACAATTAAAACATGAAAAAATACATAAGAAACAATCACATAAGTCTGTATACTTTTGGACCCACTCTTTCCAAAATTTTTAAATATTACTTTATTATTTTATGTGTATAACTGGTTTGCTCATTTGTTTTTTTAGATAGGATCTCACTGTGTAGCCTTGGCTGGCCTGGAATTCAGAGATCCACCTGCCTCTGCCTCCTAAGTGTTAGGATTAAAGATGTGCACCAATAACACCAAACGAGGACACTGCCTGTACCTACCTATGTACGCATGTACATTACAAGTAGATCTGGTGCCTCTACCGGCCAGATGAGGGTATCAGCTCCCCTGGTACTGCAGTTACAAAAGGTTATGAGCATGCTGGGAACCAAAGCCTGGCCCTCAGATCCTCTGGAAGAGCGGCCAAGTGCTCTTAACAGCAGAACCATCTCTCCAGCCTCCTGGGTTACACACTGGTGAAGCAAAACATCCTATAGGTCTTTAAATGAAGCGTCCCCTAAACCTCTAGACAAGGGCAAGTGTGTGGCCACACAGAACTTCACAGCATCTTGTCCTTGCTAACAAATACCATTCCTATAGGTACTTCATCAGAATGAGTTCTGTAGGCTAGTCTTTTCACAAAAACAGACAGCGTATGTCTACACACACACACACACACACACACACACACACACACACACACACGCTCTATTGTATCTTTACTATTTGGCATGGTCATCAAAATATACCAGTATATACAGTAAGATCCTTTTAAATAAATGAATTAAAAACAAAACAAAACCCAAGCTCCATCTCACGACAGTGTGGTATAGATTTTAAAAATACATTTTTATCGGGGCTGGAGAGATGGCTCAGAGGTTAAGAGCGCTGGCCGTTCCTCCAAAGGTCCTGAGTTCAATTCCCAGCAACCACATGGTGGCTCACAACCATCTATAATGAGATCTGGTGACCTCTTCTGGCTTGCAGGCAGAGCATTGTAAACATAATAAAAAAATAAATAAATAAATGTTTTTAAAAATATATTTTATCACTTAGCATTAATATTTGTAGATAAGTTTATAAAAGGCCTTTTCTTAAAAGATGGGAATGCACAGTTGACATTTTGAAATAAAAGTTGACCTTAATGTTAAAAAAAAAAGGGGGGGGGGGTTGAGAGATGGCTCAGAGGTTAAGAGCACTGACTGCTCTTCCAGAGATCCTGAGTTCAGTTCCCAGCAACCACATGGTGGCTCACCACCATCTACAATCCAGTCTGATGCCCTCTTCTGTCCTGCAGGTGTACATGCAGGCAGAGCACTGTATACACGATAAATACATCTTTTAAAATAAAATAAAATAAATTAACAACAAAAAGCAGAAAAGAAACTTGGAGTTTTTACCTGTTACATTAATAAACTCAAATTTATTAGCACGTCCCATTGAAAAACATAAAACTATTTCCCAAAGAGCTTAATTCTAAAAACTAACAGATATTATGTCTGTTACAGAATTAAAGGTTGGTTGTAGACTTGTAATTTAAGAGTATGTGTGTGAAAGGGTGTGGGGGTTTGGAAGTTCTAGAGCAGCTTAGGTTACAGAGCAAAACTCGCATAAAATGTTGGGAGCTGTGTGGATAGGGCATATGGAGGTCAGAAGACAGCTCTGAGTCTATTGTACTCCTCTACTGGGTCCCAGGGACACAACCCAGACCATCAGACTTAGTGCAGTACTTTACCTGATGAGCCATTTCAACAGCCAACAGAGGAACTGTATACCTCCAACACATTAAGTTTATTCTGATAGTAACCATGTTCCTTTTATAGTTCCTATTATGTCAAGAAACTGTTACAGTTCTACATGGTCATTTCTTGTACTACTCAGATTTAAAACAAGGCAAATGTTTTGCCCCACTCCACCCTTCAAACAGGGACCCCAAAGTTCTGACATTGTGGCTGAAAGATTAATTCTTCACATTCTTTTTCTGTGGCCTTAGTGAGGAAGCAGAGATAAGACAAGAATGGGGAGGAAAAAAACCCAGACTAAGATACAAAAGTAACAAAGTAAGAATAAGATCTTAATTCTGTTTCTATTTGGATGTAGGAGTAAACAAATGTGCTCTTACTTAATGAAAGGTAAATCTGAAGGCCAGGCATGCAGCATGGAGGTAGATACTTGTCCAGTAAGTTTGAGCCTTTTGGTCTGATCCCCAGAAGCCCAAACAAAAACAATCAAGAAATACATATTTTAGAAAAAAAGCTAGAAGTATAAATAAACAGCCTAGAGACAGAGAAATAATCAATGGGACAGGGATGCAGCAGACAGCTGGTTATTCAGGGATCACAAACTGCTTCAAAGGCCAATCTTTCATATTACTCACTTCTCACTTATTCCCCTTCCCTCTCATTTTCTAACCACTTTGGGTTATAACAATGAATGTAAACATTATGTAAAAGTAACCACACACAGTAAGTTCTCAATCAGTTCTTATCACTGATAGGATATGCAAATAATTTTGTTCTTACATAACAAAATGTAACTACTGGCATAGTTAGTGGTATTTTATTTCTTAAATTACTTTTCCTTTACTTTTACTTTATGTGTATGGATGTTTTGCCTACATGTATGTCTGTGTATCGTGTGCATTCTTGGTGCGTGCTGGTGCAAAAAAAGAACACTGAAATTAAAGATAATCTGAGCGACCATGCAAGTGCTGGGAACTGAACCTGGAAGATCTAGTATCCTTGACACTGAGCCATCTCTCCTGCCCTTAATACTTTACACTCAGTAGAGAACTGTGTGATAGTCAGGGCAGGGCTTAGTAGCAGACAGATTCTTGTTTACAAAATACTAAAAAGTATGGTTGTCATCTCAAGCCCATTTCCTGCTCTCTACTTTTGTATTCAGTATTTTATCTCAAGTGTAAATAATATCTGTCCATTTTAATTGTCAATATTTTATCTTCCTCCCAATATTATTTCTGTATTATCATAAAGTTATTCAGTATCTCAATTCTGATCACATATAATGCATCCTAACTTTTAACAAGGCACAGAATTAAGCCCTCAAACTCAGTGTTGCAGAGATTCTGTCTTTCATTGTGATTAACTAGTACCCAGCACAGCTGTCGCCAACAAAAGCTCAATAAACCTATTGAGAGCCAGGGGACAAGACAAGGCCACTCTATGGTTACATGCTTGAAAAGCCATGTGGACACTGACACCCCAACTCTAGGTAGGTCTTTAAAATGTTTCAAGGCAAAAAAACAAAAGAGGATCATGGTCTTGGCTCCAGACACACAAGCAGCCAATGCTCCCTGACCTCTCACCATGTGAACTTAAAAAAAAAAAAAAAAAAAAAAAAAAAAAAAGTGGTGACAATTGTGTGGGGTCACTGTGGTGAGGCAGGAGATCAGGTAGTGCTGATCTTGAACACTTAAGGAATGGGGGAAGGAGACAAGAGTAAAAAGGTGGAAATGGTGGTGTCTACTGCAGTCCCAGCACGCAGCAGGCTGAGACAGGAGGATCAGTCAAGTCCAAGAATTCAAGACCAACTTGAACAACACAGCAAGGCTCACTAAAAATGAATTCCAGGAAACTCAGGCACACATTTTCCAGTCAATATAAAATTCCTTATCACTTTCTTTTAGTAAGAACAGCGTGCACGCACGCACGCACACACACTCACACACACAGAGCTGTGCACGCACACTTAACAATAAAATTTTAAAATGTAACCATTACTAACTTCACAAGATTTTGAAATGCAAAACCATCTGTCCACTGTTCTGTGAAAGAGGCGCCATGTCTAACTGTTGTAAAGTGTCCAAGGCGTAACCGATCTTGCATACTCTTCTCTCTGCTTGACAATTTTTCTTGTGTACTCTGAAAATGAGAAGGAAAAATCATTTATATTCATTCAAAATTTTCCCTCAAAAAAAATTTTTTTTTCAATACAGGGTTTCTCTATGTAGCCCTGGATGTCCTAGCACTCACTCTGTAGACCAGGCAGGACCTGAACTCAAGGGACCCTCCAGCCTCTGCCTCCCCAGTGCGAGGATTAACGGTGTGCAACACCACCGCCAGGCTATTTATTCAAACTGTAAAAGCATGCAGGGCAAAGCAAGCTACAGAGGGAAAGGAAAATTTAGTAATAACTTACCTTTTCAATAAGAAGCTTCTTGCTCATTGATATGCACTTATTTAATCGTTCTTTGTATTTTTCAAGTAATTTTTGTTGATCATCTATTTGCCGCCTGAGATCACAGTTGGCCTATAACATGAGTAGAAAATGAGAGGTCTAGAATCTGTGTATATGAAAATCTTAACAATGGTTTTAGTGTTTTGAATAAATTATATAGGTAAGAAGAATACCAAAAGTTATTTACTATTAAACATTAATTTATAATCCCAGCACTTGGGAGGCAGAGGCAGGTGGATCTCCGTGAGCTCGAGGTCAGCCTGGACTGCAGAATGAGTTCCAGGACAGCCGGAGCTATTACACAGAGAAACCCTGTCTTGAGAAAAACAAACAAACAAACAACCCCCCCCCCCAAAAAACCAGCAACAAAGAAAAAACAAAGCCCATTAATTTAACTGCATAGTAGAAAGCACAGAAAAATTTATATACACAGTCTAGATATTTACATGTATATTCCAAGGTATATAATTTTGGCTACATCATCTGAATCTAAATTCAGTTCCCTGTTTCCTTTTTCAAGACAGGGTTTCTCTGTGTAGCCTGGGCTGTCCTGGACTACTCTGTAGACGAGGCTGGCCTCTGGCTCCCACCTCCACCCCAGTGCTGGGATTAAAGGCGTGTACCACCACATCAGGCTCAGTCCCCTTATTTCTAAATGGAAGAAGTATAATACCTCAACTAAAGTAAAATGTGGTGTATATTATGTGTGCAGCACATTTCAGAGGAAATGTGAATTTCTTCTTTCACACTACCTGATCTTCTCAGAACACTTTGTCTATGTCTACTAAAATTCAAGACAGTGCTGCAATTTGTTGACCCAATTAACTGTTTCTACCATTCTTCTGTGAACAGGATCCTGAATCTGTATACTCCACAGGCAGCTATACGCTCTCTCTAACTTCAGACAAATCTGACTAGACGACCATTACAGAAAGAAAATTACTTTTGTTGCCTGCTGAGATACCCTACCCTCAAATTTTCTGAATTGGGTCTGGAGAGCCTAGGAATTTTACTTTCTCCAGCAATGCTGCTGCTGTTGGGTACTCAGATCCCCAAGTCTAGGCCAGTCACACAGAAACCAAGAGACTCTTTGTAGAATATTAGTAGAATATTTTTTAAATGTTGGGAGAAAATAACTGCCAGTCTAAAGCTACACGCTCAACATAACTATATGCTAAAGGGGATTTAGCACAAACAGATCCTCACTATTAAACAGTTCAAACAAAGCCTCAACATGGCTCTGAAGGAACGGGTATTTGTTCAATCACACATTGAGCGTTTTCTGTGTCAATATGTCTGTGTGTATGTGTCTCCCTGTCTGAGACAGTCTTTCACTATGTATGCAGCTCAGAGTAATTTTAAACTTATGATCTTGCTGCCCTCCTCCTGCCCTCACAGTGCTGAGTTCTGGGCATGTACATGTCAAGATTTAATATAGAGCCACAGTAATTACAATCATTCTAATCTCTTTGCATAATAATGGAAATAAAATGTTTAATTCTGGACTGATATGTACATAGCTAAAAGAATAGAGTTCCCAGCTTCCCTTACAAAGACATGTAAGCAATTCAGTAGAATATCCAAGAAGCCTGCACACTTTGGTTGCTTTTTGTAGGTCTCTTTCCCCTGGCCTCTGCTTAGAACACAGACACTGTGATTGTGACTATTTTTATTTTGGACCCAGAGGTGACCTTCAAGATGAAAGTCTTGTACTAAAGACAGGAAGCAAACCGCTGAGGGAACCATGGTCTCTTGAAACTGTGGGGCAATTATATCTAGGTTGCTGGCACTTCTGTTCTTTTCTAAAATACATTTGTGTCTCGTCTGAAGTACTGCTGTTTATATTGTGCTACCAACAAAAGACAACTGCTTCAGGACTCATTTAGTAATGCACAAAGCACAACAACAGGACACTGGACACAAGTAGGTGCAGTGCATATGTAAAGAAGATACACTGGTAGAGCCTGAAGTATAAAAATGAACTTTTTAATTCAAGTGGACAACTGGCAATATAGTAAGAAGTTAAAATGAACCCTTATTCCACACTATACCACAAATCAATTCTAGCGAGATCACAAAATTGTACTGTAAGTTCAAACCAAATCTTCTTACTTTTAAATTTTTTTCAAAGTTATAATTTTATTTCTCCCTTCCCTTCCCTTCCCCCACCCTCCCACATATATCCCCCCTCCTTGCTCTGTTTCAGATGCACGCCTCATTTTTCATTGAAAAGCATCTTTAGAATCTTACAATCAGTTATTTTGGTATCTTTGATAACAGGCAGCATGGTGTAATGGAAAAGACCTCTCAAAAAGTAGAAAAAACCAACATACAAAAAACCCTAAAGTCTAATAAAACGTGAAAAAATGGCTAAGGATACAGTTCAGTGGTTCAGCACTTGCTTAGCATGTACGAGGTCCTAGGTTTGATCACCAACACACACACACACACACACACACACACACACACACACACACACACACACACACAGAGTTGGGTGAAATGGCATCCATTTCTAATTCTGGCACTTGGGATGTAGGGGGATCAGGAATTCAAGGCCAGCCTCAGGTAATCTACGATGAGACCCTATTTCTCTATGTATTTCACAGAACACAAGAGAAATATCTAATAATTTTTTTAAAAAGATGTTTTAAAAAGATACTGAACACCAGTCAGTAAACAGGAATGTGTAACAAAAATGCAAGGCACCATTTTGTCAGAGGCATCAGGAAGATAAGCACTTTAAATCTTGTAATACTAAGACTTGGCACAGACAATGAGCAACAGCTCTGTTAGGGGAGCAGAATCACTTGAGGGCAAATTGTGGTATCAAAATGTACAAGATGTAAGCACTCTGTGCTCTCTTCTACTGCCTCGTTTCCTGTGCTTACAACACAGGAAAATCTTGCATTTGCCCTAGGAGCCAAGTACTGGCAAGTGCTTAGCAGAATTCTTTGTAGTAGAAGAATCAGAAACAAAGCCTCAGCCCAAAGCTGAAGGATCACATAAGTCATGTAGCATTCTTTACTGCCTTAGTACAGCACCAGGAAGGAGCAAACCACAGCGTGAGGGCTGTGATCTATAAAGTCACCCCTCCTAAGGCTCAAGCGGTCAAGGCAGTTGTTACAGGTATATCCTCATTTGCCCCAAATCCTCCTATTCTGATAGTCCTATCTTACCAAGGGCCCAGAAAAATGAAGCGAAGACACCACAGACTAAAATCTGTTTAAAAACTGTAAGCCAAAGCAAATCCTCCTTTAAGCTGATTTGTTCAGGTCTTTTGTCACAGCAATGAAAAGTAACATATAGTTATACTTATCAATATGAGTGTGTTTCTCACATATCAGGTTCAGTAAAAACAAATAGAACGAAGAATCCATAGAGGATAATTTTAACAAATAATAAAGTGTTAAAAAGAATGTATACACAGTGGCTGGGAAGATGGCTCAGTCAGCCAAGTGCATGCAAGTCCAAGGAGTTGAGTTTGATAGCCAGAACGCATGGTAGGGGCTTAAAAATCTCTGTACTAGGAAGAAGAGGAGAAGGATCCCTGGGGCTCAGCAGCCAGTTAGTCTAGTCTAATTGGTGAACTTCAGGCCAAAGGGAGACCTTGTCTCAAAGCAGATGGGGACGGGGACACAGATGGACGGGGACACGGACACACACACACACACACACACACACACACACACACACACACACACACACACCACTATAAAGAAACACAAAGAAATGATAAATTCATGTATCACTGATGTCAGAAGAGTGGTTAGCAGTAAAGGATGCGACAGAGCAATGTTTCAAGGACACAATGGCATCACAGGTGCTGGTTTGAAGTCTGAAGCCACTGGTTCTCAGTACTGGTTTAAATCACAATAGTTGAAAGAAGCTTTTTAAATTATCAACACTCAAGCTATATCACATCAATTTAATCAGAAGTCCACAAGGTAGAGGTCAAAATTAGTACTTCCATCTGATGATCCAAATGAAGAGCAAGGGACAAGAAATTCTGCTTTATGCCTTAGTCACATTCTAAATATACTTTTGGGTGTTTTTAAATTTTACTGTGTATGTGCACGATGTATGTGTCTGAGGGTGTGAATGCACATGCCATGATGTTTGTGTGCAAATCACACCTTTGTGCAGTTAGTTCTCTCCTCCCGCCTTTATGGAAGTTCTGAAGATAAACTTAGGTCTGCAGGTTTGCACAGCAAGCATCTTTGTCTGCTAAGTCACTTGCCAAATACATAATTTCAGCTTTATGTATGCATGTATATATATACTGTCGGCATATGTATATCTGTGTGCCACTTGAATGAGGTACCCAAGGAGGCCAAAAAAGCAACTTCAAAACCTCTGTAACTTCAATTACAGAGGGTTGTGAACCATCACACGGGTTCTGGCCCAAGCCAAGGTGTCTGTATAAAAGCAGCAAGTGCTAGTAACCACTGAGCAATCGCATCAATCTCTGAATGCTTAAAATTAAGTTCTCATTGAAACTCACACAGGACTATGTCATTAATTCCACCCCTAGTGGTCTGAGATATCAGGTGGAGAGCAATAAACCACTTAAAAGTAAGTGAGCATCTGTCTGGGGTAGACGATCCAGTAAAACCACGTGTCAGCCTACTTCTACTTCTTTAACAATTTCTCAATTCACACTCAAAGAGCTAATAAAGTATTCTGACTTTTTAACATTTGTCTTTTATTTTAGTTAGGAGTGTGTGTATCTGTATAGCTGTGTGTAGGTGCTTACAGAGGTTAACATTTGAGCCATCTCTCTAGCCTGTAAAGTGTATTTCAATCACATCCATTTAGTACCAGAAAAAGTTTATTGTTTCTAAATATGGAAAACTGTCATATTTAGTATTTTCTCAAATGTTTCACTCCTGCCAAAATGAGTCGCATAATTTCCTCTCCATGACATATTACTTACCCTGAGCAAATCATCTATCCGACCTTCCTTCTTTTCCAGGTCCTGATTTTTATTACTTTCTAATGCTGCCAATTTCAGCATTGTAAGATCAGTCTAAACGAAAGAAAGATACTTTATTATCTCTACTACATACACTATTATGCATAAATATGAAGGCAGATTTTACCAACCTCAAACATCCAAGAATAGTTTGTGGTGTGTAAACAGACAACTCAGTGCAGTTTTACGCATCGGAAGTGTAAATATGTGCATAACTTACATAAGCACATACACAAATGCTTTATACTATACATTGCTCTAGTGTATCTTTATTTTTGTAAAATCACTTTTTAATCTGTTTATGGCTGACAAGTAAAAGTGCTCATATTTTTATGATGAATATGTTTTGATCAGGCTGGCCTTAAACTCAAAGATCCCCCTGCCTCTGCTTCCAGAGTGCTGGATTAAAGGCTTACGCCACCACACCCAGCTCAAAGTTTGTTTGTTTGTTTGTTTTTTTTTTTAAGTTTTATTTATGTATTATGTATACAGCATCCTGCCTGCATGTGTTCCTGCCCGCCAGAAGAGGGCACCAGATCTCATTATAGATGGTTCTGAGCCACCATGTGGCTGCTGGGAACTGAACTCAGGACCTACGGAAGAGCAGGCAGTGCTCTTAACCTCTGAGCCATTTCTCCAGCCCCTCAAACAAAGTTTTGATACATGCACAGCACTTTAGCTATGACCCAGAAAATCTAAAGGAAATACACTGTTGTGGAACTAAGGTGCTCAATCAACAGATCAACTCTCCAATCTCAAGTTAGAAAAACCATTAGCCAGAAAGTATGCATGTAAAAATGAATGAACGAACAAGTAAACAAACAAATAAACAACTAAGAATAAATAGGTGTACAATTTAGTGGCAGAGCATCTGCTTGCTACTTGCACTGGGCCCCAAATTCAATCTTTGGTACCAAAAAGTAAAGCAGAAACAAGAAAACAAAAACTCCTTAAAATGTGTACATGTGATCAGTATTCAAAATTCATGAAACTGAATGTTAATAGTAATAGTAATGGCATTAATATTTCCAAGTGAGTTGATATAAGTGATTTTTTCTAAGTGTACAAACATAGACACTGAAATGACTTCTTTAGGCTTCACTTACTATAATCAACACAGAAACGTCATGAAGATGTCTACTCTATGTGTACTTGTACGCAGGTTCAAAGCCCTTCAGTGAGCAAGACTGACATGTGGTGACTGCTATGATCATTTCATTGCCTGAGACATTTGCTCAAGCTAGGAATAAGATGGATGCTTCAGTTCTTCCTGCCCTACAAATGTTTTAGTTTAGTAAGTCAGCTCTTATGTTTAATTTTACTTTACAATTATATCCACAACAAACCATAAACATTTTAATTGTTAACATAAAGTTTCCTAAATGTCATAGCAATTTTTTGTTTTGTTTTGTTTTTGAGACAGGGTTTCTCTGTGGTGCCTTGGCTGTCCTGGACTCTCACATCATAGACCAGGCTGGCCTCTTATCTCAGAGAACTGGCTGCCTCTGCCTCCCTCAAGTGATGAAACTACAGGTGTGCACCGTCATGCCAGGCTCATAGCCAAAATATAAAGCTACTTACCTGAGTAATCTTAAAGGATAACTGCTTTGGTTGTACAACAGGGTGGTCCCCAAAAGCTAATGCAGTAGGAGAAGGACTATTCGGTCGAACCTGAAAAATATGGTAAATTTGCTACCTCAGGTAAAAGAAGTTTCTACTTAGGAACAACACTTAACATATCTGACAATTTTGGGGGGCTGGGGGGTGGGAGGTTGTTGAGAAAGAGTCTCTCTGTGCAACAGTCCTGGCTGTCCTGGAACTTAGTATGTAGAGCAGGCTGGTCTCAAACTAGAGATCCACCTGCTTCTGCCTCCTGAGTACTGGGATCCTTCTGAACAAGATTTATCTTGTAGTACCTTTTTCAAACTTTTAATCATCACTTATTTACTCAACAAGCATTCTTAAATGCCTCCTGTACAAGACCCAGTGTGAACAACCGTACATTCCTTGACCTAAAGGGACTTACATTCAGATCCATCAAAGCTGAGTGCTCTATAAGCAGAGTATGGCCTGAAACAAAAGTATTAAAGACTATCCTGACTGTAAGAAGGATCACTGAGTACTACAGTGGCTCGTGTCTTCAATCCCAGTACTTGGGAGGCAGAAGCAGGTAGATAGATCTGTGAATCCCAGGCTAGGCGAACAGAGAGAGACTCTGTCCAAGGGCGGGGCAGGGGGGAGGAGAGAATAACAGAGGAAGAAAGAAAGGAGTTATAAATCTGAATATAGATATTTTAGTACTAGAATAAAAATGCATGGTCGTAAGTACTCTAAAATCAGATTTATTATTGAGTTTTATGGCAAAATTGTATCAATGCTGTATCAGCTTTCGAAGTTGAGTCTTAAGCCTTCCTTTGCAAATAGCAATGTACTGTATCCCAAGGAACAAAATGGTAAGAAACAACTAAGTCTACAATGAGGAGAAGATAAAGGGAATAGTGAAAGGGTGCCTGAATAAGTAAGAGAAAGTCTGCTTTTTACCAATTTTTAATTTGTCTTCAAATTACTGAAAGCCAACATTATTTTTCTGGTTAAACAGTCAACTTCCAAGTAAATAAAAAATAAAATCTAAGATGTAAAGCCATGGACATAAAAACTGTGTCTTAAATGTTAGAAATAAAGAGTTATAAGCTAATTATAATAATTCTTCTATGCTGAACTGAACAGCTAGACTTTCTCTTAAGAATTCCCCTAAATAATTCACGATTATCTTCATGTTAAATGTAATCAACAATGAAGTTAAAATAAGAAATTAATAACTGAATATAGAGATGCTATAGTACTTATCTTACCACACGAGCTCTGTAGCTTAAAAGATAATAACAACACTACTTAGGAACACATGATCAATGCAGGAAAGCTTCAGCTTAAGAAACTCTTGTTTATTTTACGTGTATGGGTGTTTTGCCTGCATCCACATGCATGCCTGCTGCCTATGGAGGCCAAAGTGTTTCAGATGCCCTGGAACTGAAGTTAAAGACGTTTGTGAGCCATCATGTAAGTGGGAGGATGTTTTGGAAGAGCAGCCAGAGTACCCCTGGCCACTGAGGTGTCTCTAACCCCGACCTTCAAATCCTGCTGGTATCCATCTCTTCTGAGTGCTGGGATTACAGCCCCGTAACACAATGCCTGACTAAGAGACTTGTTTTCAAAAATAAAAGTTCCAGAAGAATCAGATCATTAAAAAGAAGATTCAACTCATGTCACTGAAGTGATCTCCCTTTTAAAACATAAGTGACTATATGAAAGTATCAGCAAAAACAATACATTGTAAGTTATTCAATAAGCATAACCTCTAAGGCAAAGACGCATTAAAACCTTGAATAATAAAAGCTTACAGATGAGGAAGGAGTGGAATGTGAGTGTGAGTTTTGCGGAGAACGGATTGCAGGAGGTATGCCTCTTACTGGACTCGAGCCATTTCCACCTTGGTACTGCAAAAAAGAAATGAAAAAGCATAGTTATTGTGTCAGACTTGGCATGAAGGAATTAATTCAAATATCTCTAATTTTATTTCTAATGCAAAAGAGTGAACCCAAGAACCCACACAGCTGGTCAACATCCCCAGACCTAATTATACTTTGCTTCAGATAAACTCAAACTGGCATTTAAATGGGTCCAGAAAAATCAAGAGCAAGGTCAGCTATATAAAGCCTAAGACTACATCATACAACAATGCCCACTCATGACTTTATTTTCTGTGATTTGCTATTGTGGCTCACTCAAAGACAAAAAATCCACACACACCCCCAAATGAACATATTTGTTTGTTTGTTCCCTCCAAAGATGAGCAGTTTCTCTATAAATTTTTATTTAAAGGAAACCAGAAAGTCTCGAATCCCAAGAAATTTAAAAATATTTACTTATGATTTTTAGTGAACACAATTATCTTAAGAATCATTATTCACAGGATGTTATGATATCCAAATATTCAGTGCAATATATAAAATGATTATATAGGACAAGTCTTTTCCCTATAATAATAGCAACAACAAAGTCTTTACAACCCCCATTCTGTCTTATGGCGTCCATGCCTTCATTGCATACCAAAGCCAGCAACCTGCCTACAGTGTTTTCTTCCTAGCTCATGCTTCAGTATGAAGAACAGAAGAAGAGAGGTCACTGCCGCTTGGTTCCTTCTGGGGTAGACTTCATTGTCTACTTCACCTTTCATTAATTTTTAAGTTGTTCGATACGAATGGTAAAAACCGGAACTGACCAGTATGTTCACTAAACACCTTCTTGTAACAAGAGGATTTTTCCTTGTTCATTTTATCTAGAGCTTAGTTTATTATCCAGCACATAGTAGGCACTCAAGAAACTATGATTGTTTGAATTTATCCCTAGCCCCCAGCACAAGTTCTTTTTTATATTAACCTTAAGTGGCTCAACTCAACTAAAAGAATAAAGGACAGTGGATAATGTGGGGCTAGAAACAGTTTTACACAGGATTCCTTACCCCTCCTCCAAATACAGCCCCCACACACACACCAAAAAAGCTTTAGAGATATGTGTGTTTGTGTGTGTGTGTGTGTTTGTGTGCGCACCGATGCTGTCTGAACTTAGCTGTTGTCTTAATCAGCTAATTCTGCTCTCACTCAAAAGTGAAGTCATGTTTTTCTACTGAAGAAGTATTTGTTGCTTTAACAAGCAAATCAGTATTTTCAAATAGGAACTGGCAATCTAAGGTCTGCAGAAGCAAGAAAATAGTCTAGATTAAGAAAGACTAAAAGCATAGCTATTTTTTTCAGGGCCTCTTAATCGCCATTCATAGTGCTCAATACTGCCATTAGACGATAAAGCCCGTGGCGATATCAAGTGGTGAAGTTTCAGGTTCGACTGTTACTCCAATTTAGTCTGTCATCCAGGTGGCTACTTTACTTCTTGTCTTTAGTTCCTCCATCTGCAAAAAGAACACTAATAGCTGACTTTACCTACAGTATGGGTCACTTAAGCAAGAATACTCTGAAATGTTTCCATGATCACACAACACTAACATTCTTCTCACAGCTGACCTTCTGCTTCAAAGAAATGGTTTCCAACTTGCAGAACAACTATACTGAATTAGGAACTGAAAATAATTCTTAATAAACTTACTTCAAAATAGTCGCTAATCTTGTGGCCACGTCCCCCAATACTTTTTCCTAAAATATATTAAAAAAATATATATAGTTTTAAAAGTCAGTTGTGATTATCTACCATTTATTACATCAAAAAGTGAAAAGTGCCAAATTAAACATAACTTATTGAATTAAAAGCATATAAAAACAATTTATTTAACTTAAAAGTGTGGCATTTTAATAAGGTAATGAGTATTAAAAATACTAATAATCTTTAAGCATTTATAAAATCTAATCAAATCATATTTTAATAGATACATGACAATTTATGAAATTGTGGATTACTGAAAATTCAGATAAACAATATTAAGGATGCCCTGTTTCCTTCTCTCCCTTTCTCTACCCTCCCACCTTTCTCCCTTTGTTGTTAAGGGTGCTGGGGATTGAATTCAGGGCTTCGATATAATAAGCATACTCTTACCACTGAGCCACATGGCCACACCCTCAGCAAAGGGAACTTAATCTTGAAAACATGAATAATATTTCTTAATATCTATTACAGAAAATAAAACCAATAAACTGAAAAGACAAATGGCAACTTTGTATCTGACAAACTAAGCCACACTTTGTTAATAATAACAATGATGATCATGAAAACCAGCTGTGATACAAACCAAACTTTAATCTGTTGGGCACACAACAGCATACTTATTGTCAATGTTATTGTAACATTTCAATTTCTTTCTCTTTGTTTTTCTTTCTTGAGTTAGGGTCTCACTACATTTTCTATAATGTATTTGCTGCAAATTATCAGAATGTATATGTTTTAAAAATCTACATCTTAACAACTGTTCTTATGACCATATTGATAAGCAGGGTCATCACAGGTCACATCATTCCTTACATGTTCTGTCCTAAAATGCAGTCTCCATTAGTTTTAAATGATTTTTGCCCCTTGAAGACAGGGTTTCTCTGTGTGTGTGTGTGTGTAACTCATTCTGCAGGCCATGCTGGCCTCGAACTTAAGAGACTTAACTGCCTCTTCCTCCTGAGTGTTGGAATTAAAGGCATGCGCCACCTCCACCAGCATAAAAGATTTATTATTAAGAAAAGTAATGTGTCCTATTTTTCATTTTGTTTTGTTTTAAAGGTATTCATTCTTGAATTTGAATTGTGGAAAATACATGATTACCGTGGGAAGGATAGTAAGCTTTGTCACAAGTGAAAGCAGTCTTGGCAGGCTTTGCCTTTGGACACACCATGGATACTCCCTGAGATTAACCTTGAGATAGAATGGGTGGAGCTATCCTGGGCCTGGAATTCAGGAAGTGGACCTGGGGACTCCACCTGGACTACTGTATTTCTAATCGACCCTCAATGGGAGAAGGAGACCGCCCCTTGCATGTGAGAGACAGTCCAGCAGAAAGGACAGAGAGAAGCAGCAGGTTTAGACCAGGCTTGAGTGTACTTGGATCTGGAAGAGGATCAGCGAATAGGCTGGACCAGCGCGCAGGACAGAGACACCTAGGGACCGGTTCACTCTCGTTTCCCATTAACCTTTTTTCCCTTTTGTGTAAGCTAGTTGGGTTGTATAATAAAGTTTAATTGTTAAGAAACAGAGCCAATAGTTTTAAAGGCATTCATTCTTGAATTTGAATTGTGGAAAATACATGATTTCTTCAAATAGTTAATAGAAAAACTAATGATATAAGTCAAATGCTTTATATCATATAAGTATGTATCAATTCAATTTTGACTTATTTGTTTTACTCAACTTTCTGTTTTTTTTTTTTAATTATTTGTGTTTATGCAAAGCACATGTGCACACTTTGCATATTTGCCGTTTATAGCTAGAGAACAACTTGTGGGAATCCATAGGACCTAGGAATACAATTATCCTGTTTGGAGGCAAATGGAGTAACCATCCAATGGAGCTACCTTATCAGCACAAATCTGTATCATGCTGACTTGGAACAACAAATGCTATTCGGAATTGTGAACATTTTCATATCTATTTATGTAGAAGTTGGACTTTAACCTAAAGGGTGTTGTTTCTGATGATTCCTGAAGAGACACTACCTGTTAGTGAAGACAGAGGTGTTTTGGGCTGCCTACCTAGAAGTTACTTCCCTAATTCTTTTCCTCTGTTGAAACACTATTTTCTATCTGTTTTATCCATATACACATCATCTCATTTCAGGAGGAGCCTGTTCCTATACAGCTGCACTCCCATTTTGTCTTTTCCTCATCAGAAGTAGAATTTAACCAGTAACCACTCCCTCAAGGCCCATTATTGAGGAGAGAGTTACTCCACTGCTAGTTTCAGAGACTGGTCTGATTTCCTAAAAGTAATAGTACTTCTACTATATAGTATGGTTATGGAATGGAAACTTGATTTAATGACCATGAGGTGACACTGGAGGTTTGCATCTGGGCTTGAAGCTCACTTTAAGGAAAGGCAGGGTGGGAAACACAATAAGCCAATGTCATTCTGAAGCAAATGTTCAGTGAGGAAGAATGAGGAGATCCACTTTAGGCAGCCATCTTCACTCAAAAGACCAGGCATTTTTGTGGGTTGCAGTCCACACAGATAAAGTTCTGCATTCTAATTCAATGTACTTAGTGTCTGTGCGTCCGTGGCACAAGGAGTGACACAGTGTACATATGGATGTCAGAGGTCAACTTGCAGGAACTGTTTCTCCTGTTCCACCATATAAGCCCCAAAGACTGAACTCAAGTTGTCAGGCTTGGTGGCAGGTACCTTTAACCACTAAACTGTCTCAATGTTTTACACTAGTTCTTAATGACAAGTTAGCTAAACATTCAGAAGCCCCAACCTATTTGGGGGCTTACTTTTAAAGATTTTGTGAGTCTGTTGCTCAAGTGAGTTAATACACCTTTATACTGAAATTATGTGTTCTTGTTTAGCATTTTAGTTTTTTTTTGTTTGGGCGTTTTGGCTTTTCAAAACAGGGTTTCTCTGTGTAGCCTTGGCTGTCCTGGACTTGCTTTATAGACAAGGCTGGCCTTGAACTCAAAAAAATCCACCTGCCTCTGCTTCCTGAGTGCTGGGATTACAGGCATGTGCCACCACACCCGAAGTTACATGTTCACTCACCACAGGTTGGAGGGCCTACTCCAAGACAAAACAGAGCAACAGCCAGGTGAGATCAAACATACTGTACACCTTAAAAAGGCCTTTGATTCCAGTGCCATATATAAAGTGGTAAGGCAGTTCATAAGCCTAAAGCCTGGCGCTCAAACACGCAACTCCTATATATAAAGCCATCAATGCACATGAGTGAGGAGCTCGAGCTTCTGTCCATCTTTTCAGGACTCACAGTACCAGTTCATTATTAAAAAAAAAAAAAAAAAAAAGCCAGGCTTTTATTTACACACACCTGTACCTCCAGCTCCAAGCAGGGTGGGGACAGGAGGATTGCTAGGGCTTGCTGCCTTCCAGCCCATGCAAGAAAAGTGAGCCCTAGATTCAAGGAAAGGCCCTACCTCAAAGAAATAGGGAGGGAGGGAGGGAGGGAGGGAGGGAGGAAGGGAGGGAAGATTTTTTAAGAGATCATGTATAGTCTAATAAAAACAACTTTTTAAGTTTATATCACAAAAATTATATATACAAGAAAGGATGAAATATAGGCCTAAAAAAAAAAAGAAAGAAAAGAAAAGAAAAGAAAAATGGGCCTAACAAAAAATAGATGCTTTGATTAGAATCTAATTATTCTTCTATTTTTTTTTTTAATAAAGGAGAGAATAGGCTGCTTGTTTTATAGCTAGATAGAAAGTGTATGTTTTAGAAAAGCCATTTCAATATTCCACATGAAAAAGGAGAAATGAAAGGAGACGAAGAAATGCTTACCAGATTCTAAGCCCAAATAAGCATGGAAATGTCAAAGCTCACAGACACTAACCGTGAGCTAACTACACAGTACAAAGGCCTGCAGTTTCATGATTATTTCTATGTGAAGTACAGTCTACACTGAGAATACATACTAGATATAAAATCTGCAAACCTCAAAGCCATTTATTCAAAGCTACCATCCTGCTAGGTTATCAGTCAGAGTAATGGACTGTGTGCATCACGTCTTTGGAGGAAGATGGCTTCTGCTTACCCTGACTACTGTCATTCTGACTTTCTGCTTTCCTCTTTCTTCCCCTGGATGACTCAGATTGTTTCTTCTCTGGTGTCTAAGGAAAATAAGTTAACAACATTTTAAATTATGGTTTTAATATACAAAATTATTACTGTCAATACAAAAATCATTTTTATTTTCAAGGCCAAATAAAACACTCAACAGTGTCCATAGGATGCAAATGCAATCACTGACATGCATTTTATTTAGAAGATGTAACTGAAATTCACATTTACAGAAAAAATGAGAAATCTGAGAATAATTAGCTCTTAATTTTCTGAAGTACAGAAGAGAGGAAAATTAACTTTTTACTAGTTATATATAGTTTACAAAGAGTAAATTTAGATGAGAAAATAGGGACAAAACATAAACTGACATATTTAAGCCAAACTAATGAGACCTGAATGCCTGACAATTATTACTCAAGAATAATTATAGTAAATAAATGCATAGGTCATGTATGAAGTAGGTGGGGTGGGTCGGGAGGAGACAGTCTTACTATGTAACCCAGGCTGATACCCACCTGCCTCTCTCTCGAGTGCCGAGACTAAAGACTTGCACCACCACACCCAGCTATATCTTTTAATTCTTTACAGATAAATATCCTATCTTCTCCCCTCTCACTTCTTCACTATAGGCCTAGAATGTAGTTTTTACTAGACACATATATGAATGACTACTTCACAACTTGTTCAAGGTTTGCACTACTGGTGTTATATAGCAGGATTCAAACAGAATTTATGTGCAATCCCAAAGTCCAAATGCTCTTCAAATTTCCTCTGTTCAACATGCTACATGCCCTGGATCAAAAAATAAATGAATTAACTACTGTTATTTCAAAACATTACTTAAACATCATGCATGACCTGTGACATTTTTCACTTTATAAACCATAGATTTTCAAGGAAATTCTGTCAATCTACTTTTAGAGTATTACAACAAACTAAAATTTTTAACATCTCTATGAAGAATCCTAACCTTGTATTAAAATAAAAGCAAGTCCCTCAATAATAATTTATTCATATTTCTTTCAACAATCTATGCCAACAAATATATATTTGGGGGGTGCTCAATATGTAACCTTGGCTAGCCTAGAACTTGTTATGTAGACCAGATTGGCCTTGAACTTACAGTTGATCCTCCTGCCTCTGCCTCTTGAGTGCTGGGATTAACGAACGGTGTGTGCCACCTCACCCTGCCTATAACAAATAAACCTAACACCAAAGAAAATACAATTTTTCAGAGTAAATTAACATTATGCTAAGTTTAAAGCACACTAAGGTCCTATCTGAATTCTATCTTTAGATTTTGACTAAACAATAACAAAAACCATAAAATTTAATTCTAAAAGTAATACTGGAATCAGTATTTTTTTTTTTTTCCTTTTAGTTAGAAAATGCCATGTTCTAAATGGTTCACTCCAAGGAACATTGGCTTAGACAGGCTGAGAATGCTACATTTCATAGGGGGCAAACAGACTTCTTTAGTACAAACCATTAAAATGCTAACACTCTAGCTATCACAAGACGGCTGAGGTGGGATTGTGGTATTTGGATTATGTATATCTTCTCAAATGTATCTGGGAAAGCATTCATTACACAGTTCACTCAATAAGCATCTTAGAAGCATCAAGGTTGTTTTTAGAGATAAAAAGTAGTACTTAGTAAAGGTTTTTTCTTCCTCCCACCACATTTCTCAGTAGGAGGAAATGAAACATACCTTTGGGAAAAGGGTCATTCATTTAAAGAAAGTGGAGTAGTGATGTCATGATTACAGTAAAGAAGGAAAGAAAGCCATGAGGTTTATCTCAAACAAGATGAGAGTTTGAGAAGTGACAAGGGGGGGAAGACAATTGAAAAAACTTTAAAACTATAACGTACAAGAGATTGGAAACAACTGGTAAGATCCAGAAGGACTGTATGAAGTGAGTGAAAGACAGAGACTGAAACCACAGTACACTTAGGTTAGCTTGTAAAGCAGACGCTGCTACTGAATGAGAGCTTGCTGCTCTTCTACAATGTCCTAACGTGCCTCCCTTGTAAGAATCTTTCACTTTGTGAACATACTTGGAGTTATATGGAATGTAATATCTTAATAGCCCAGGTACCATGAGTTTGTGAATACACTAATAAACTCTTGATCCATTATGTACTATAATTACTGTCATGTTATGCCATGAAGCAATTTCCTTATCAACCTAAGATGCAATACTGTCAACACCGTAAGAATGTGGGGACTGGATAAGGAACAGTTAGAACACAGCACCTGCAGTATACTTAGCACACAAAGATGCTAACACACATTGACATCAATTCTTTTTATGTCAACAAGCACCCTACGCATCATCCCATGTATCCATCACTTCATGTTTCAAACTTTAATTATGTGTCGTAATGTAAAATGATTAGCAGCTTCTACTCTAGTAGGACGTGCAAAACAGTTTCTCTTTATGGGCACACTTAACGCTGTGTGTGTGTGTGTGTGTGTGTGTGTGTGTGTGTGTGTGTGTGTGTAAGTGTAAGAACCTACAGTTTAGGCCACCAACAACCCTAATAGCATGGAATAGTTGAATTTAAATATAAGTAATCTGAGGAACATTGGTATTAGACAAAATAAAAATCCTCAATGTAGCTGGCCACCGTCAATTGTCTGAGTCATTTCATTGGTACATAGGCCTGTTTGAGGATTTAGAATTTCGGAGGAAAATGTGCAGAAACTCACCATGTATTTAATCACTATAGTGGCTCATCACTGACAAAGTTCAGAATACTATTTGCAATTTTCAAACTGTTCCACAGATGCCTAAAGGGAAAACAGGTTGTGCTCAGAAATTATTACAGGAGAAGGTGGCTGAGCTAAAGCTCTAACCTACAGAGATGCATCTTATGCCACTGCTACCTATAATTGCAAACACAGCATCTTATTTTAATATATTGATTCTATTAACTCTCCTTTGAAGAAGCAAATTATGACTTTAAAAACTACTCATCACATCCAATGGTTTTCTTGAACCAAAGACACAATGATACCACCTGTATTTACATAACATGTAAAATTTGCATAGATCACACACTTTCTATAGAACTTTTCAAGCTTATTACTGCTCTTGCTTTATATACTATTTTTCTTTCCTTCTCTACCTTTCTCAGTTAACCCACTGAAGCTGACCTCAGAAAGGATTGACAGAGAAGGTAAAGTTGGATTGGTTGTAGAATGAGGTGAAAAAATAGTGATTATAAAAGGCCCAAGATCCCAACAGAAGTAAGACAGTGGCTAGGAGAAAACGAAGGAAAGACTAGCACTCATAGAACACTTAGCTTTACAAATGCCAGGTTTGAGACATTCTACTCCGGCACTCAATGTTCTAAGACATTTGAATTGATATAGCATAAACATACACAGTATTTTTAGCAGTTAAAAATGTGTTTGAAAAACAAAGGCAAATTTTAAAGCACTCCAGAGGTGATATAATTAATGAATGCTGTTCTATCATTTGAAACTTAAGTTAGTGTTTATTAAACAAAGGTTTTATAGCTAATCATGTGGTTTCTTGGTTTATGCTAAAAGATGAAATTGTCTTTCTTCAATACAAATAAAATTTAAGAAAAAGCATCCTAGTCTGAGGTAAAATGCAGGGCATAAATCACTACAGATTATGTATCTACAAGCGTAGATGAGATAGACCCTTAAAATTATCAGCACAAATGCACTGTACAAGGGGTTGCAGTGTGTGAAGAGGCAGTGCACCAACGGAAAGGGGATAGATCACTGCTCTCTCAGCTAAGGCCCATGAAGCCTAGCTAAGCAGGCAACGCCCCTCAGACAAAGTCCTAACAAAATCACTATAGCTATCAGGGCTACATTTAACTTATTTCCAACTAAATTCTCTAAGAAATTACAAACACTTTAAAAAACAAAATTGTACTAATATTAACTATCTTTAGTGAAATATTCATCAAGCAAATGAATGACTCAAAAGTACAATCCACTGCCTGTCTAAATGATTCATGTTCACACACCAAGTTCAAGGATGATTACTATAATATGAACAGATGTCATGACAAACTTTTGCCCACAGCTGCTAAAAATAATGTTCGATCTCTGTCTTTGTTTTTTTCAATTTTTATGTGTATGGGTGTTTTGCTTGCATATATGTATGTGTACCATGTGCATGCCTGTTACCTGCAGAGGTCATAAACTGAATTAGATTCCCTTGAACTAAAATTACACATCATTGTGTAAGCTACTGTACAGATACTGGGAAATTAACTTGGATCTTTTATGAGAGCAACAAGGACTCTTAACCCCTTAAGTCATCCAGCACCCAGTGTTCAACTGTTAAGCACATTTTTGGGCAGGATTTATTGAGAAATATCTTTTTTTTTTTAAAGAAATATTTTTATTACATAATGGCACATATCAAAACCTGGGTCCTTACAAAAAAATATTCAATGCAAATCAATGCCGCTCCCCAAGAATGTCAAATATGTAAGATATTCTGTTTTCAAAGACAGAGAAATAGCTCAGTTATTAAGAACACTGGCTGTTCTTTCAGAGCACCAGGATTCAATCCCTAGTACCCACGCGGCTCACAGCTACCTGTAACTCCAGTTCCAAGGGAACTGACACTCTCTCATCAACTTTGCAGGCATCAGGTTTTTACATGTTGTATACAGACATACATGCAAACATCCATACATGTTAAATAATAAGAATTTTAAAAAGATACTGTCTTCTCTAAACTTTCTAGAGTAGAATACAGCAAATTGTGTTGCAAAGTTTTTCTTGTTTCCTTGTATTTTATTTACATTTTTGTAGCAACCTATCATGAAATATGGACGTTCTAATTCAAGAATAGTTTCACTTACTAATGACCTAGAATTTGAATAGTCCATCTCTGAAAGAGAGGCAAAGCTTTAATAATTAACTATTACCAGAAATCTGTGCATGAAACTTTGACCTTTCATAGGAAATTTCTGTTACACTGCTAACTCCAAAATCTACCCTGAAAGTTTATATATACAATGTTTGGAATCTTATCATCAAAAAGGTTTTTCCTTGCTGGGCATGGTGGTATGAGCCTGTAATCCCAGCACTCTAGGAGGCAGAGGCAGGTGGTTCTCTGTGAGCTTGAGGCTAGCCTGGTATAAAAAACAAGTCCAAGACAGCCAAGGCTACAACACAGAAAAAACCCACTTCAAAAGAAAAAAACAAAACAAAACCTTTATGTTCAAAGTAAATAAACACATGAGCTACTTTTAGTATATTATATTTTACTTTATAATTTATCACTTCTATTATATGACAATATCCTAATATTATAGTGGGAGAGCACAAGCAAGAAGTTAATTGATAACCACTCAGCTCCAATATAAAATTATATTTTTTAAAAGCTTGTACATTGTACTTTTCCTCATACATGCCTAGCACCCTCTAACAACAAAGGGAAGTCTAATACGAAGGTGTTCCTCTTACCCTGAGTTCTAACAACCATGTTGCTTGCCATACTCCCATACTAACCTGAACTGTTATTTGGGTCACTTAAAACTGAGTCCCCACATGTTACAAAGAACACACTAAGTTTCCAATCTTACTGAAGAGTAATTTGGTAATTTAGTGTGCTATTTTCTTTTCGTTATGCAGTATAACTGTTTACTGACATTTTCTTTTCTCTGGCTTTCCCTTTAAGGTTTTGCTAAGTAAAATGTACCATAAAATTAGAATCAAGTTGAACTTTCAGATTATCTTGTCACGGCTTTCAAGCCACAAAAGCAGAATCAAACAGCCATAGAGAACAGTTGTGAGAGATGAGTTGGGTGGGTTTGGGAAGCAATAACTTGAGAAAATTTACCCCGCAAGCTTGGCATTATGACAGTCATTACAGTAGCAAAATTTATAAGTAATTTCTGTCCCATTGTGATACACAGGAAATGTGACTAACTTGTGTGCGCATGTGCGCGCGCACACACACACACACTATAGTCAATATCTTAAACCAAAGTTACTAGTTCTACACACACACAGACAGACACACATACACACAAAATCTCTCTAAAAAGATTTATTTATTTTTACTTTATGTATTTACTTTCTGGGTGATTTACAGAATGCATCATATGTGTGCTGTGCACATAGGGCCATTGGATCCTCAGGAACTGGAGTTACTGATGCTATCAGCCACCATGTAGGTGCTGGGAACTGAAAAAGCACCAGATTTTCCCAACTAGTGAGGGTCAGACCGTCTCGGCTTTTCACTAAGATCAACTGTAGAATGCACATTTCAAAACTTAAGTTCAAAGGTAGTATCAACCTATATTTAATAATATTAACATAGGAAAATACTTGACAATTTTAAGATCTGTACACAATGAAAAAATACTATTGTGGGATAGGTGTAGCTCAGGAGTAGAGTATTTGCCTGGTACAAGCTGTAAGTTAAATACACACACACACACACACACACACACACACACACACACACACACACACACCACTATATTGTCTCTACAACACTATATTTCATTTAACTCCTGTGTAAGATCAGTGTTATTTTTAATAGTTCTATCATAGAGCTACTGAAAATGGTTTTCAATAATTTACAAAGTTTTGGTTTCTAAACAGAATCTCCATTCCAAAGTTAACTATTTCTAGAAAACACCTCAAAAACTCTTGGGAGTGATTTTGATGGGTGAAATATCAGGCTATCTATCTAAAGTAATTAAATCATGAATTACCTGTGTAATATATGCATTTCATAATCTCCAAAATTAAGAACACTATTCCTAGGCTAAGGAGAAGGCTCAAGAACTGCGAGTATAAGCTGCTCTTGCACAGGGCCCAGGATCACCTCCAGCATCTACTTGTTGGCTCACAGCCATCAGCAACTCCAGTTTCAGTGCCTTGGTGCACAGATGCACACGTAAGGAAAGCCACCCACACACACACAACAAAACACTGCTGCTACTGCGGCTGCTACTGCTTATACTGCTACTGCCACCACTGCTACTTATAATCCCCTAGTACAATTAAAACCAAAATTGGACCATATAACAGAAAATTAATTAGGCAATAGCAAGTTCACTGGGCAGTAGGTTGTCATGGATCATGGATACTCGGCTATTTTAGAAAATGAGAAATAAGGAACATTAGTAAAATATCTACTACTTTTTGTTGCTATAAAATGCATCTTTCTAGTATCTTTAAAACTCTACTAAAAAATAAAATATTGAAAACTAAATTCTCGGCAATATGAGCCTAAGCTCAAAGCTCTTAAAACCTCCGAGGCATGTGTGTGAAATTAGCACCTGTGAATGATTTTATTCCAGATGTTACTTGGGCTGGCCTATTTGACAACTGCTATAAACTATCTCAAACCTAAAGATTCTGTACTCCAAAATACATGTTTTCAGAAGACTAATTAGGGCAACTATGCTATGGTAAGCTCCACTTTACCTTAGCTATCAGGTTAAAGCTCCCCATGCTCCTACAGTTGAGAACAGCATTTTACAACAAGACAAGTTTTTAAATTAGAATTTCTACCATTAACTCACCATGTGTGTGCCTGTGGACAAGTGACACTCTGTGAGTTTGTTTGCATGTTTGGTGATTTAAAGTTAAGAAAGTTGTAATTCACCTCCATGGTTAACATGTTTAAATTCCTTCCCCTCAGTTAGTGAGTAGACCTTTATCAAAAGAAATTTCCCTCCCACTATCAGACAGCATTTGGCAACACCTGAGGGCATCCTGGCTACCACAGTGCAAAAGAGCTGAGGAGACTCTGGCAACACCCTCACTGACTTTATAGGAGAGTCTCCTCTGCTTCCTAACTATCCAGTGTACACTGCTAAGCCTCACAAGCCTCACTCCGTAAGAGTGTAAGAATTCTTTGTAGCTGGCACTGAGCTCCCACTCTCTCATGAATTTAACAAGGAGCACTTCAGAGGCTGTACAGACAGGATGGCTCTTACTGATGACTTATGAACTGTGTGCTCACTCATCTTGGTCTCACTTTTTTTTTTAAATTATTAAAGTGGTAAATACTGATAACTGTAAAGGACATTTCAGAAGTTTATTGGGATTCTTAACAATATGGAAGAGCTGTAGAGCTCAATCTTGAGACCTAAAAGTCTGAAAACTGATTCTTTACATAACTTGGCACTCTGGTATTGTATAAACCCTAGGTAATGTGAGCAGCTGAGAGGAATGGCATGGACATGCTGACAAAGAAGGATGAAGATCTTCTGTGAAGGAGATGGGTGGACAGTAACACTTAACTTTTCTTTCAAGAAGCATTTACTAATCACCTACTAGAGTATATGAAGCACTATAGTAGGCTGAACTTTCAATTAAAACAATCTCACTTTTCTCTTCCAGTCAGTTTTGTATTCAATCTGCTTGAGAAAAGTAAAGCAGCCATGACACACACACACACACACACACACACACACACACACACACACACTTTTATAAAAAGTAATATTTAACCATATTTTTGTTTGCTTGCTAAATAAATGCCTAGAAAACTATTATTTCAAAGTATTTAGAATGTAAAGAAAAAAAATCAACACCACCTAAAAAGAGTGTATCAGAATTTCAAAGAATACTCCAAGGACAATATCTGGGTACTGAACTGAGAGGTGTGGGGAGAGAGGAACACTACATCAAGAAATTGATAAGCATGCCCTTCCCACTTTTATGGACATGGTAACTAATGACAGCCCCATATTTCAATGAATGTGTGCTGAATGTGAGCGTAGCCATGCCAATGACCCCATGCCTGACCCATGTGCAGATGTTGATAGTATGTGCACAAATGTGGTACAGCCTGAGCCCGCTCCCCTACAGAGACCCCTAAGATTAGCCTAAACTTGCCTCTTGAGCTGTATGCAATACCCCTACCTCCTCCTTCAGCCACAGACAATAGCCCTGCCTCTTCCATTCAGGTGTATAAAATAAACATGCTGAGTTTTCTGGTTGGTGCTGGTGCATCTTCAAAGCACACAACCCTCCTGAGCCCAACTTTGTTCTGTCATTTTCATTTCCCACCACTGCTGACAGGTCAAGCCCTAAGATGTGCAGGGTGAGGCAAAGCCCTTCTTTCCTTCTACCACAGTATGAGAAAACAGCTAATAAAAGCCAAACCCATTTGTGTGAGATACAAATGTCAGTACCATTTCAAAACTTTTGATACACTAGGACATACAAATACATAATGCATAAATCACTGGTGTGATGTCACCATGTGTCACAGTCTGGAAATTCTCTATAAACTCTAAGAAAATGAAAGAAAAAGAAACTAATGTGTTAGCACAGTTATAAGAAACCTCCCTGAAGCACACTTGAGGAACCCCAGGAGCCCTCAGACTGCATTTTAAGATGTGTTGTCTGTACCTAGCCCTTTGTTAACACCCATGCCTGAGACTTCTAGGTGTCTACCTCTAGTCCTCTGCTGCCTACAGAGCCTCGCTGTAAGTCATCCTAGACTCCTTCCCTTCCTTCGTTTTCTCAATATTATCAAATTCTATTCATTCTTCCTTTTTTAAGTCTAGTGGGATCTGAGAGCGTAAAAAGTCAAAACAAATGCCGCAGAACTACTATTGCCCTAAGCATCCAGGAATTTACTGCACATTAAAGTTTGAAAAGCATGCTATGTGTGGTGACATAGTAACTTCTAGGATCTGGAAAGGGGGTGTGGGGAAAGTCTGCAAGTCAACACCGAAACCAGTGTGACCAGAGCCTCTCCAGCACCGCTCTCTAATTACTCAAGCTGCAGACTGGCACTTTATGTAGAAGGCCACACTGCTATTTAGTCATCTTCCCGATTCAAGTCTCATCTCCCTCAAATTCCACCCTCTTCCCTGAGACCAGTGAGAGCCTTCTATACTTTTCTTTCTGTTTGTTTCTCTGACTTCAAGGTTCTCCCCCATCACCTGAACTTCCTCACCATGAAATCCAAGGGCCTCTAAAATGTGATCCCCAGCTCCCAGCATTCCATACTAGAAGTTTACAAACCACTGAAATGATAGGCCACAACTATCTAGTGGTCTAAAGTGCCTTAGTCCTGATAACCACTGCTGTACCTCCATAACTAAACTGACCATGCTTCCACACAGGAGCAAAAACCACCACAATCCCTTAGCTTGCGCCTTTTCACATTCTGCCCTATCATGCAGGAGGAACTCAGTTTTTCTTTTGTTGTTGTTGTTGTTGGGTTTTTGTTTGTTTTTCAAGACAGGGTTTCTCTGTGTAGCCCTGGCTGTCCTGGACTCGATTTGTAGACCAGGCTGGCCTCGAACTCACATCAACCCACCTGCCTCCGTGCCCTCCCCCGAGTGCTGGGATTAAAGGCATTGGCCACCATGCTCAGTGCTTTTGGGGGGGTGGGGCTTAACAAAGTACCTTTATCTCTTTCTGTCCACCTTTCCTTACAGGTATACAGAACTGAAGGTTGCCTACTCTTGGCTTTCCTAGTACCTTGCACTCACACTGCTCACAAAAGAGTGTTTAAATGCCTGCCTGCCTCCTCCCAAATACTGTTTCTACTTAAAGGCAGAGATGATATCATATGCTCATATTCTGTGGTTGGGCTAAATGAGCAGACTACTGATACACAGTAAGTGCTTACACTAGATATCTTAAGCTTATTTAATAGACTCAGAATGGTGTGGATGAAAACAAACCTAGAACCATCATATCTAACAAATACTTGCACTACCAAGAGGAAAGTATCTGGGTGTGCGATGTGTGCGGGGGTAGATGCCTATGTAGGTATACATGTACAGAGAGGGGTCAGAAGCCAATGCCAGTTGTCTTTTTCATTGTCTACCTTGTATTTTGACATGTCTCTCACATGGAGCTCACTGATTGGCTGGACTGGCTGGTCAACAAACTCCAGTAATCTGTCACTGAGCACAAGGGTTAAAGACATGCTACCATGCCCAGCTTTGTATGTAAGCACTGAGACTTTAAACTACTTGTTTTTGCACAGTGCACTTTACAAATGTGACAAATTTTCAACCCCCACAAAAAGCTTTTATTCTGTAATCATACATCTAAAAATAAGTCATATGTGTGTATTAAATGATACATAGATGAGCTGAAATAACAGTAAATTAAAATAGATTCAATCAACCTAGTAGTGACTATAATGAGGTGCTTTCCAGTTTTAGTAAGGAGACAGAAGAAAATATGATTCTGGGCGTGTGAACAGAAAACAATTGGGGAAAGAGTAAGTGAAAATCCAAAGTAGGATTTGTACACATTTCTATTCAGATTTGTAAGTAAATGTTAGAAGAAAAAGTTAACATAATTGAGGTTAGGTAAAAGGACAGCTAATTAAAAAAAACATAAACAAACCTTCCAGTACTATCTGCTTACAGAAATAAACACTATTATTTTTTAAATGTATTAGGGTGCTTTGATTGTAGCTCAGCAGTACAGTATCTGTCTAGCAGGCTCAAGGCCCTGGTTCCATCCCAAAAATAACAGTCATAAAATAGATTATCAAAAAGATAAGTGCTGTCAGGAGACAAGAGACACTACCTAAATTATGCTACTCAGGGTACTCAGTGCAAAAGAGCACTTCTACCTCACGCTCTTTACTCCCAGTGCCTTATATCATGGCCCAGGTACATTCGTACTTGGTATGTATAAAATTTCATCTCAAGGAAACTCATTCCTTAAGGTTCTAACTACAGAAATAGAGCCTGAGATTCATTTTCCAGATTATCAACTTCTGACAAGGAAATAGAGAACAAATAATGAAAGTCACTTCTTTGACTGTTAGGGAATATGTACAATCTGAAGAAATGTCAAAATACTGTGCCTCTACGCTTAACTATCAATTTTTTTAAATCCCATATACAGAACACAGGACAGCAAAAGCCAAATGATTTTTCAAGATTTTCTAATGCTGCCCAAATGTCAAAATGTCTATACAAATAAATCTATGTACAAATAATACAGCTAGTTAAAATCCAACTAAAAATATAGCCTTGGAATTCTTCTCCCCACCCCCAATCCCTGCCCTCGAGACAGGGTTTCTCTGTGTAGCCCTGGCTGTCCTGGAATTCTCTCTATAGACTAGGCCGGCCTCTAGCTTACAGAGATCTGCCTGACTCTGCCTCCCAAGTGCTAGGATCAGAGGCATGTGGCACCACTGTCTGGCATCCATGGAATTCTTTAAAGGAAAATTTTATTAATAGAGTAATTCCTCTAAAAGAATCCAAGTATTTGATCCATAACCTGTATTGTGAATATTGATAAAGAAAATATAAAAATATTTTATCCCTATGAAGGTCTTATATAGGGACCCTAACTTTTACTATACTTTGCTATTAAAAAACAAAAAGCATATAACAGAAAGGAAAAACATCTGAAGTCACTTTATTGCTCTTCATAACACAAGATTATGAAAGAACATATGAGATTACTGAATATATTCATCTATAAAAAATATCAAGAATATTCCAAAGTCCAGAAGAAATAAAGTAAAAATATTCTTGATAAGTTGTTGTTTTGCTTTGTTTGTTGTTATTAACTCAACTTGGATTAGAACTAACCTATTTTAAAGGTCTTAGTACACATGTGCTAATCTGAAAAACTAAACTGTGATAACTGATGCTACAGGGGCAACTAACGCTTACCTCAAGGGAACCTACTGCAGATAAAGTCCCGTCACTTGCACAGTCCTTTCAGCTGCCTGCCAGTTGTCTCTGTGGAAGGGAAAGCCTGATGAGTGAGAACCCTATGCCACACTCCTGTGGAGTGTAGGGTGCCTGTACAACTGCACAAAACTGCCTACCTACAGGTTCCTAGATACTCTCAATAACAAACAGCTAGAAAGATGCCACCTCTGAATTTCTGCATCCAACAAGGAAGCCAAACGCAGTAAGGTTTCCTAAGTGTTAACGACCTATTGACAGAAAAAGACTAAAGGAACCAAGTACAAATCATTACACTGACAGGGAAAACACAAACATATACATGCACGCATACATACACGCATAAATTGGTTAAAACTAATAAACAGAACTGTATAACCCAAGAAGAGAAAAGGCTAGACTTACAAAAAGTCATTGTATCAAAACATGAAAGCTAAACCCAAACACATTCGTGTCCACCAGTTTTAGAAGACGCCATCAAGTGTATCATGCACAGAATGAGCCATACCGTGGACCCAAATGTCCACTCAAAAATACCACCTACTTTCTCCGTGAGGTCAGTAAATGGGTGCTAGTGGGGGGATTTATCACATTTTTAAAATATTCAAAATGAAAACCATGAGCTTGATTCCACAAGAAACTCTACAAAGAAGAAAGACATATTTTTATAACTAGGAGGGTATACAAAGCCTCATAAAGACCAAACTAAGATGGGAAACATTAAAATAATAATTTTAAAAAACTATGAAATGCAGCATATTTCAAAACCCACCGTCATCGTATATAACCATAAATGCCTGGTCTTCCATTGATACCGCCTTTGTATTATTCATGTGCAAATTAAGCTGCATAATCAAAAACTATATTCTCTCTGATGCCAAATACAATCCTTAATCTAAATACTGTGCTTCATTAAGGCCACCCCCCCCCTCTCTACCACTGCTGCCTGGGGCTAGAGGAACACTACATGAATAAATTCTAGAAGAAAACTTTGAAATATTAACCTTCAGACCAGGACTGTTAATGAGGAGGGAGGGACACTTATTTAGAAGACAATTCCACCTTTACTTTCCCAGTACCACATTTAAAATAAAATTACTTACCTCTGATTCTTTGTCACTTAGTGATCCTAAGCTTCCAAAACTGTGATTAGAACTTTCATTATTTGTTGAAGCCTGTGAAAGGTTTTCAAAGGTTAAAATTAGGAGTGATTTTAAAGAAACAAATTAAATATGATTTCTTTAACCAAGGAAGCCAAGTAAGCAAGGTAAATCTAACAAATACCATATTCTCAACACTACAAATGTCTAGAATAATTTGTCAAGCTACCAAAATTCTGCTGTTTCAGGGTCTTATTGTACTGTTAACTTTTTTACATCATCAAGTCAAAAACAAAGGAACTGGGCCATGTCTAGAATCCAAGATCATTAAAGTCATCAGGCAACATACAGAAAGCATCATCGTGTGCCTCATTCATAATGATCACATTCTGTGTCTCACATACACCAACCAATGTAAGGCATCAGCCATGCACCTCTGTCACCATAAGAATCACATTCCATGCCTCGTACTTTCTTTCTTCATAAAAACAAACTGCCTATTTTGTTCTGTTTTAATTTAATTTAAAAGTTCTTATGTACTTCGACAATTTTAACTGCTTTGCTAAAGTTTCCCTATTTTCTAGACAATGTATTTTTGAGCAGTGGTGAGCAGACACAAACTGTCCGCTGGTATATGCTTTCCTTCCAATATGCTTCCCCAATGCTTAACATTTTGTGAACTCTTGTAGCAGTATCGAGGTCTTGGATCCATCCTTATGGGAATGCTTTGACCAGACAATGACAGGTTGCTGCACAAATGCAAACCAACTGATATCCTCAGATTTCCCTCTCATTTCTAAGAATAGCTACAAATCTTACAGTTAAGTTACAAACTGGCCTAATTATTTGTAGATAAATTTCTGGTGACAACTGTGAGCCACTGTATGCTATGAACGCTGTAAAGCTATCAACGTGGGCTCTCAGCTGACATGATTAAGATTCAAGGAGTTCTGGAACAAAGTTAAAACTGAGTAAATTTGTCAAACTAGAAATTCTGATTCTGGAGTAATGCAGGCAGTGGCAAAGTTTTGACCATCTATAAAGCCTGGTGAAGACATGCACAAAACTAAACAAATGACAAAAATCTACAGACAAATACAATAAAGTCATGTGACAGAAATTTCCACAAATTCACCCCCAAAACAGCTGGAAGGGAACAATGCACAAGCAACCACAAAGCCTGTATAGAAAGCAAGAGAAAAGCTATCTACAGAGTGAAAACAGGATAGATACCATCAAAAAGCAAAACCCCAACTTAAAGACAGAAGCTGTAGCCAGGAGCCTTCTGACCTTTGAAATAATCACTAATACAGGAGTCTGTTCACAACAAAGTCTAAAGGTTGGGGCAGTCATAGTCATATCATAGGAGTCCTGGAAAGACCTGTCTATAACAAGGAAGGAAGTGCAAGGAATGCATATTGCTGGGTGTGGAATTAAAAGGAACACAATACGTACAACAGCAATAAAGGAAAATAAATATCCAGATAAAAGGCCAGAAGGGGGCTGGAGAGATGGCTCAGCTGGTTAAGCACTTGTGTAAGCATGGGAACCAGAGTTCAATCCCAACACTTACATAAAATTGAACACAGTAGCCACATGCACCTATAACCTCAACACTGCCAGGCAGGCAGAGACAGGAGCACCCCTGGAGCTTGCTGGGCAAGCAGTCTATTCTAAGGGAGGAAGGGGGGAACTCCAGGTTCAGTGAGAGACCCTGCTTCAAAAAATAAGTGGGAGGCTGGACAGAGGACTCAGCCATCAAGGGCACTGTGTGTTCATCCAGAGGCCACAGGGTTAGTTCCCAGCGTCCACACAGTAACTCAGGACCAGTTGTAACTCCAGTTCTAAAGGATCCGACTCATTCTTCTGCTCCCTGCAGAAACCAGGCATGCACGTGATGAGCAGACATACATGCAAGCAAAACATCCAAACATATATTAGAAATAAAAATGTTTGAAGGTGTGTAGTGATGAAGAAGACACTGGCATTGATCTCTGGCCTCTACAAACATACACAACTGAATACACATGTGTAAACACACACAAATTTCTGAAAGCATAGGCTAGAAATCTCAAAAAGAAAGGAAAATGGCTCAGTTTTTAAATGAACCCAAAACCAACAGCAGAGGGAAGAAACTCTGTGGGAAAGCCATGCTGAACTACCTTAGTGTTCAGGCCACCTGATTTCTCAAAAACAAAACAAAACAAAACAAACAAACAAACAAAAACAAAAAACAAAAAAAGAAACAAAAAACCAAATGAGTCAATCTTATGACACCAGAAACACACACAAAATAAGTGAAAACTGTAACCCATTATTTTCAAAGTGAGACACAGTATTACAAAATAGTTTATAATAAGAAAAAACACTACCATCAGATTTTTAAAGACCACAAGTAACAGTACTCAGAGAAGCTTCAGAAATAGTGTCAGTAAGGAACAAGCAATCTTAAAGCACTTGGTGCTTTAAGAGAGCCCTAAGGTCACAAAGCATTTTAATAGTAAAAAGGACTTTTATTAATTAGATGTATTTGGTGTGTGTGTGTGTGTGCGCGAACGCGCGTGTGTGTAGAACTAGTAATGTGTGGAGAGGGGTTGGTGCTCTCTATCTACCATGTGGGCTCCAGGGATTGAACTCAGGTTTTTGGGCTTGGCAGCAAACACCTCTACCCACTGAGTCATCTCACGGACCAAATAAAAAGAATGAGAGAAAGCAACTAGGGAAGCACTGGAGGATTTAACAGAGAGAAAATAAATACTTAAAAGACTACTAAAAGGAAGCATTTAAGAAAAACAAGAATGAATACAACAATTTATATCCAGTGAAAGTGATTTCGTTTGTTTGGTTTCATTTTGTGTTTTTTTGTTTGTTTATTTGTTTGTTTCTCTGTCTGGGAACTCTGTAGACCAGGCTGGCCTAGAACTCACAGAGATCCACCTGCCTCTGTCTCTGCCTCTGGAATTAAAGGTGTACGCCATCACTACCCAAAGTGATTTTTAAGACACTGGCGTTACCTGAATACAATCAGGAACTAACTGCTCAGACAACCACAATGAAGAGCTGACCCTCTGAGCACTGATGGCAAGCAGTAGAGTATTATTTATTTACTGATATAGACTAATAAACAGCTGTGCAATATTCTAATTGTACCATCTGCATTGCCCTCAAGAGCTACAATTCTTAGTACATTAGATACAGATTCCAGTAAAAATAACATAGTCTTGAATTTGGACAAAAGAACTGCCCCAAAGCAACTATAAGCTGGATCAAAATCTCCAGTTTCACTGTTTAGAAAAAATGATTTCTAGACACCACAGCAGCGATGAAATAAGGAGAAATATGTGGAAAATAAAGAACCACAAAGAAAAAAATTCAGAATGTTGCACATCAATTGTGCTCATGCCTCTAGATGGTACCTAATCTGTGTTAAGAGCCAGCTCTGAGCAGTCCAGATAACTCTGAAGAACCTGAAAAGCAATACCAGTGGCTGGACACCCTGTGGCAACACAGTTATGCTGTCCTGATAAGTTAACTAGCTGCTATAAAACCTTAAAAAGAAAAAAGTCAAGATTCTGCTGAACACACCCGGCCGTTCTCATTCTGACAGAGATACTGGAACCAACAAATGAGATACTTTGAAGTACCTACAGAAATGTTCAAAATGACAAGGTGAAATATGCTTGTAAAGAATGAACAAACTAAAATTTCTGCAAAGAAATAAAAACTAGAGAAGAGACAGATTGAACTCCAGAACTCAGGAGTCCCACTCTAAATGAGCACCCACTGCACTGGTGTAACAGCAGAACGCAGAAGTGCAGAGAGCTATCCAAACTAACAAGCATTCCAACTGACATGCAGTTAGTCACAGGAGAGAAAGGAGCAGGGAAAGAATGAAAAGTCTAAAACTTGGTGAGGACATACACTTATAAGCTAAGAGGTCCTGCATTCTCCCCAAGCAAGGTAACAAGAAAAATATAGGTACGCACATCAGAGTAAAATATCTGAGACTAAGAAAAAAGAAGAAAATCCTGAGAGCTAGAGAGGTGGCTCAGTATTCACATAATAGCTTACAACCATCTCTAACTCAGTTCATGAGATCTGACACATACACATGATATGCTCACATGGAGGCAAAACACCCATACATATAAAATAAATTTAAAAAAGAAACTAAAAAAGTCTTCTCTAAAAAGAAACCAAAACAACAAGAAAACTAGACTGTGCAAGTTTCTGGTCCAAATAGTGAGAGGCGGGAGGGAGGAGTAAAGGAAGGGTGATGACGTAGAAGGGAGCGAAGGATGGTGGTGGCGGCAGTGGTGATGACAATGATGGAGGAAAAGGAGGAAGGAAGGATGATGACTGTGGTAACTGTGAGATGACTATGATGACGGTGATGAGCCAAACTTTCCTAGAAGTGGAAAGCGTGACTTTTTAATTAGAAATAAGGGCTAAAGAAATGGCTCAGAGGCACATACTGCTCTTGCAGAGGATCTGAGTTTAGTTCCCAGCACACATGTAACTCCATCTCCAGGGGGGCCAATGCCCTCTTCTGGCTTCTATAAGTACCTATATTAGTGTGCACATACCCACACAACACACACAACTAGAAGAAGCAATTCATTCACAAGGACCAGAAATCAGAATGGTACCAGAGTGACAAGCAGTAACACAGAAAGCTAAAAGACAATGAGACAATGCGTCAAATTTGAGAAAATTATTTCCAACCTAGAATACTACTCCCAGATAAATGAACAAAAAAACCATGAGAGGAAAATAAGCAAGGTCTCAAAATATTCACCATGTTCCTTTCCAAAGGAAATGACTGGCAAATATGCCCTACTAAAACGAAGAAATAAATAACCCAAGACAAAGAAGATGTGGGATACATGGAATAGGAGCTCAAACACAAATCAAAGGGAAATGAATACTCAGGGTTAGAAGCGCAATTCTAGGAAAATACACATCCCAGGAAACAGAGCAAATAGCCTCGGTTAGAACACATGAATGAAGTACTTCAGGGGAGAGGTTTAAAGAACGAGGGAAATTCTAAAATGATGTCTGCACCTATCGGCTGAAGAGTACATGGATGTTTACACTAACCCAGTAAATAACTGTTAACTGAGCCGAAAGCAAAGGCTTTAACAAAGAAAATGCAATAATAGAGCCACCAAGTTCAGCTAGGAATGAATTTACAGTAAAAAGTATAAGCACTGAAATACTAATTTAACCACAAATTAAAGTGTTTGCTTCCATAAGGACAGCAGACTGGATGGTCTGAGTTAACCCCTTGCCTTCTACAATACAAGGTCAGTATGTAATGAATCTGTTGTCGGACTATTTGTTCTGTTAACTTCTATTTTTGTGTTGGTGTCACACTGTTTTAATTTACCTTATTTCTTGGCATCTAATAGTACAACTCCCCCCAGTTCTGTACTGTCCTTAAATACTATCTTGATAGGTTACCTAGCCCCATCTAGCCTTGAATTCATGAGCACGTTACCACGCCTAGGTGTCTTTCTTTACCTTTATATTTTGATGTAAAAATTGGAAGTTTATTGATTTTTACCTTCCCCCAAATACTGTAATTTTTAACTGATATTGTACTGATCTACAGGAAAACTTATGAAGATGTGACAACATTATAATGCTGAGTCTTTCCACTCATAAGTACTACATTCATTTTGGATTTTTTTTTTTTAATTTCTCTGCACTTTATAACCCTTGGTGAAATTGTCAAATGGCTTGTTAGATTTATTCTAAAGTGTTTTATAATTTTTATGTTATTGTACAGGATATCTCTTCAAAAATTTACCTCTCATTTTTTAATATATAAAAATAATACTTATTTTTGAATGACGTATACATGACATGAGCATGCGTATCCTCCCTCATCTGTCAATTCTTTGTGACTGTCTTCTGTAGCAATGAGTATAGTCTTTATTCTAATATGAATGGTGGTGGCAGGCTGTGTTGAGTCATGTCACCAAGTAAGCTGTGTAAGTAAACATGAGTCATTCTCTATGTACTGGGAGGACTACTTGAGGCAGGGTTTCTCTGTGTAGCCTTAGCTGTCCTGAACTTGCTTTGAGGACCAGGCTGGACTCAAACTCAGAGGTACGATTGCCTCTGACTCCCTGAGTGCTAGAATTACAGGCATATATTACTGTGCCCAGCTTAAGGATTGCTTCTGGGCTCTATTTAAAGCCACTGCTTTGTTACCACTGTACTGATTATACGGGAATATAACCAATATTATATTGCCTTGGCCTCTCAGATGCTTGGATCACAAATATAAGCCATAGCATATGGTTCTAGGTATTCCTACTTATTTGAATGCTAGGAATCTTAGTACAGATTCCATGGATAGTAAAACTAACAATTTCTTCATCAACATTCCTAACTCTATCTTCTACATCAAAATTAATATGCATTTTTCCATATGTTCACAGCGCCCTGTGCCACGAAGTGTTTTACTTAATACTTTTGTTCCTTAATTTTAAAAATGAGATTGCAGCTAGATCTTAAAAACATTTTATTTAGCAACCATACATTTTTCTACCAAACAGAAGCAATCTGTAAGGTCTCTATACAGAATATTATGAAATAGTATGATGGTTAAGTGTATTATTGTTCCACAACTAATCTTCTGAAAATACATTTGTTACACTGAAAAAAAAAAACATTTTCCTAACCTCAATGTAACTATTTCTGTAAGGAACCTTTTAAAAAAATCACTTACATATTTAATTTGTATTTAATGTAACACATTCATAGGCATAATTCAGTACCTCAATACATGGCAGTCAAATCAGGGTAGTTGCTATTGCCAATTTGTTGTTTGTTTGTTTTTGGTTTTTTTGGTTTTGTTTTTCAAGACAGTTTCTCTTGTAGTCCTGGCTGTCCTGAAGTTGCTTTGTAGATCAGGCTAGCCTTGAACTCACAAAGATCTACCTGCCTCTGCCTCACCTCTCAAGTGCTGGGATTAAAGGCATGCACCACCACGCCCAGCTTGCTACTGCCAATTCTTGACCACCTGTTCCAGCTCCTCTCTCAGTTCCATACACAGTACAAAACAGATGACTGCAAATCAGTCACTCTTACTGTCCTACAGGATATCAGAACTTATCCAACCCCCTTTCTGTCCTAGTTTCCCATTATTCACTCTTCCCTCTCTTCTTCCTTCCTTTTAGTAACTAACTCTACTTTGAGATCAATTCTTCCTGTTTCCACAGAGCACATCTTCTGCATCTGGTTTATTTCAGCTAATAGTGTCTACTAGTTGTGCCAATTTGGGCACAAATGGAAAATGTATATCTTGTTAAATGCCTATTTATTTTCATTTTTGTGTACATGTGTGTGCCACCTTGTCATATGTGCACCTGAGTGTCCAGAAGCACAGATCAGATTCCTGGAAACTCAGCTACAGGCGGTGAGCCACTCCAGGGATTCTGGAAGAGCAGCCAGTGCTCTGTGAGCCATCAACAGTCCTCAAAAGACTGTTTTTGTTTTTGTTTGAGATTTTATTTATTTTCATTTTACATGGATGAGTATTTGCTAAAAGTATGTCTTTGTTCCATGTGTGCAATCCCCACAGAAGCCAGACGATGGTGTCAGATCTTTTTGGTCTAGAGTTACACATGGTTGAGAGCTGTCATGTCAGTGCTAGGAACTGATCCTGGGTCCTCTGGAAGAGTAGCTAGGGTTCTTAACCATTGAAACCCTGGGGTTTCATTTTTATGACTGAAAAAAGGTCTTTTGTGTGTGTGTGTGTGTGTGTGTGTGTGTGTGTGTGTGTGTGTGTGTGTGTGTTCATCAATCAATTCATATCTTAGTTGACTTCCTACAGTAGTTATTAGTGTTAGAATAAGTACCAACATCCACGTATCTCTGGTAGACTGACTTTATTTCCCTTGGGTATACTTCAGAAGCATACTTCAGAAGCATGACAGCTCGTCTATCCTGTAGATTTAAGTTTTTCTGAAGATGGGTCGTCATAATGGCCACCCTAATTTGCATTCCCACAGGCGGTGACTAAGAATTTCTTTTTGTTCCCATCCCTGCTAACATGTTATTTTTGCGTTTTTGGCAACAGCCACTCTGATGAGGGTGAGATGATATCCCATCGCAGTTCTGATTTGCATTTCCATGACTGCTACTGTTGCGTACTAATTCTGTAACTTTTACTGGTTATCTTGTCAAGACTTTAGAGAATAATACTTAAAGATAGAAGACACAGTTTTTAAGCTGAGACTACTAAAACTAAACTTTAAGAATTAGCTTCCTCATTTAAACACCTCCACATTTTAAGTCCTCATGGGGGTAGAAAGAGAGATCGACCCCCAAAGTTGCCCCCGGCCTCCCCATATACGTGGCACAGCCCAGATATGCACGCCCCGACTTAAGATTTAAAAAACTGAAAATTATTTATTTAGCCCTTAATACTAGTAAACATAAATTAGGCCATAGAAATATTAAATGGGACCATCCTATTCCATAAAGTACTACTGTGGAGCTCTGCTAGAAACTAGGGATTATCAAAGTATAACTTACCACCTGTTTTAACAGAGTTTCACTGGAATATAATCAGCCACATACACTGAATGACATTTGGTCTATGGTCCCTTGAGTGTCACAATGACAGTTAAGTAAAGCATTTATGACAGAATTCATATGACCTACAGTCACTACTTGGTCGTGTAGAGAAAATTATCCAAATGCAGCTACATGGACCATATGAAAAATCGGGGGAAGTGGGGATGGAAGAATTTAATGCAATGCAGTATCTTACCAGTGTGTGTGTGCGTGTGTGTGTGTGTGTGTGTGTGTGTAAGAACTGAATGCAATGCTGTACTTCACCAATAGATGCCCCCATCTAACCATGCTACTCTAATATCAAAATGCCTTCATTCCCTAAAACGCACTGTCTCAATTTTTCAATTCAAAACTTAAGTCTTATGGATATAAAATACAATTAACATTTCTTATCTTAGGTACTCAACCTCCATTTTGATTTTGGGTTGGTCAAGCATCAAAAGTTGTTCTGTTTTGTGCTGTCTTATAATTTTGGTGGAACTATAAATTAACTTGTCTATGTACTACAGGCATCTAAAGAAGATCCTTCCTCCACACACGTCTGTGCATAGGCCCATGCCTATAGTTCAAAGAGAAAACACAAAAGCAACCTGACAACGCTTTCCCCTAGCCCAGTGGTTCTCACCTTCCTAATGCTGTGACCCTTTAATACAGCTCCTCATGTTATAGGGAAGCCCACCGTAAAATTATTTTCATTGTTATTTCATAACTAATTCTGCTACTGTTATGAATCATAATCGAAGGTACGAACCATAGGTTGAGGACTGTGGCCCTATAGCTTGGGATCTCAGAGTGACATAAGCACAGGGTGGAGGTGAAAGGTGTCACTTTATGGGCTGGGATCCCTTAAGAGCACCACAATCAGAAAGAAACAGGGGTTTCTTTGGCCAAAGTGACCAGAGTTGCCCTGCCTGCTGTCCAAGTCTCATCTTCTCAGCCTCAGAACCATTCTGTGAATTGTCCGACAGTCCACCAAATCTCTTCCCCTCTGTAAGACAGCTAAAACTGACTTCTTTTTCTATAAAGAAAATAAAATAATTGGTACAAAATGTCAAACACTTTAAATGGTTTAGCAGAAAATCTGAAGTGGACCAAAGACGAAAATCAAATCACCAATTAAGCAAGAAGACTTGTCTATCTCAGCATTTAATCAGGTGTTCTGACTAGCGCTAGCCCTAGACAAAAATTGCAAAAACACACTAGGCTCTGGTTACAATGCACAATTTCAATCAAAGTCAACTGCGTGTTCAAAAAAAAACAGACTGGAGAAAACACCCGTTGAAGAAATGAGTTTGTTAGACTAGAGAAAAGCATAAATGTGATGAAAAGTGGAGGAGAGAAGCATAAAACTGGTCCACAAAATAAGGCAGGAATCACAACTCGAAAACTATATTAAACCATTTCAGAATTTCTAAGAAAGGTGTGCCTTTCAGAAAACCCACCAAACTAGAAAAATGGCATCTTAAATGCACACACATTCCAAACTATATCCCTCTGGGGATAATTCAACAGTAAGATAAAACAGAGGACTATAAGTGACTCAACTCACAACTGACAAGGAAATAGGATCTGAGCATGTTCTTTTTTTAGCCAAACCTATGGTGAAGGGTATCAATCCCAGGGCCTCTTGGATGGAGGTCTGACAACATGAGTTGCTCTCCTGCCTACAGTATTGTGTACATAAGAACACTGAGTAACTCCAAAAGCTTATTGCTTTTGGTAAAACTAGCAGAGCTAATAATAAGTAAGTTGAACTAGGTTGCAGGACACAAGAGCCATGCACAAAACTCAATTGTACTTTTTATTCAACAGCAATCAACATCTGAAAATAAAATGAAGAGGACAATTCCATTAAAGGAGAAACAAAACAAAATTCAATAGCTTCATACTACTGTGAAAAAGGAAAGACTCAAAAGTTTAAACAAATGCAAGAACTATACACCAAAAGCCACAAAACATCAATGAAAGAAAACAAAATACCTAAAAACGTAAGGGCATTTATGCCATAGACTAGACAACTTACTAAGAATGCCAATACTTAAACTAACCTAAACATTTACCTGAACTCCTACCAAAACTTCAGTTGTCTTTTACAGAAGGTGACCAGCTGGTTCTAAAAGCCAGACAGAAATGAAAAAGACTCAAGAAAGCTAAAATAATCTTAAGCAAGAACTCAGTTGGCAAATGCACACTTCCACATTTAAAATGTACCATAAGGGGCTGGAGAGACGGCTCAGTGGTTAAGAGGACTGTCTGTTCTTCCAGAGGACCTGAGTTCAATTCCCATTAACCACATCGTGGCTGACAACCATCTACTCTAATGCCCTCTTCTGGCCTGCAGGTGTACATGCAGATAGAGTACTCATATACATTAAGTAAGTAAGTAAGTAAATAAATAAATAGATAGATAGATAGATAGATAGATAGATAGATAGATAGAATGTACCACAAAGCTACACTGAAGTATGATATTGTGTTGAGGACAAAAAGCATAGATCAGCAGAAAACTTTAAGTTTATGTCCAGTAAACAACTAGATAAGCACATGTACATACAGTGAATTTACGTATGTGTAAATACACATGTGTGTTCAAAATGATCCAAGACCTGAATGTAGGGGCTAAAATTATAAACATCTTTCTGGTTTCATTTTCTCCAATGACCAGGAAAAACACCTTAAAGAGAAGAATTACTTATTTTGGCTTAAGGTTTCATCACATGGCCCCATGCTCTTGGTGATAGCATCACAGAGGGACATGAAGAGACAGAGGAACTCTTCCTGAGGCCTACCCTCTACTACCTCTTCCTCCAGCTAAGTAAGTCTCATTTTCTAAGGCTTCCGCAATCTCCCAAAATAGCACCACCAGCTGGGACCAAGTGTTCAGCACATGCACCTGAGAGGGACATAATATATTCACTCCTCAACAATGTCTTAGAAAAAAAATAGGTATACATTATGTGACATTGAACTATGCAAGTTTCTCAGATATAATAATGAAAGAAAACTCTGCAAATCACTTAGACCAGGATCTATTACCCATCACACATAAAAATCCCTTATAACTCAAGATTTAAAAGCAACCCAACTTAAAAATAAAGAATTTGACTAGATACCCCATCAGAGAACATACACAAATAGTAAGTAGGTATATGGCAAAAACTTCACTGGTCAACAGAGAAATGTAAATCAGAACACTATATGGTATTACTTTATACACTGACCAGAATGCTATGCTATAAGAGATAATGACCAAATACTGACAAGGATGGAGAAACCATCCTCCTTGTTCATTGTTTGATGAGGATATAAGACAGTTGGAAAACAGTTTGGCAGTTTCTCAAAATAAGAAACATGAAATCACCAAGAGAAGAATAAAGGATGATTTAACACACACTAAGCAGAAGATGTAATGCAGCGTCTGAATAGACCCAGGGACAGAAATCACAGGAGTCTCAACAGATGTGGAAAAGGTCTTTGGACAAAGTTCAACATCCTTTTACGACCAACGCTCAAGAAATTAGCAGCAAGCCAGGCACAGTGGTGCACACCTCTAATCAAAGCACTCAGAGAGGCAGGGGCAGGCAGATCTCCATGAGTTCTGAGGACACCTGGTCTTTAAAGTGAGCGTAGGACTGCCGAGATAACACAGAGAAAGCCTGTCTTGGAGAAAAAAAGAAAAAAGGAAAAAAAAAAAAAAAAAACCAAGAAAAAGAAAAAGAAAAGAAGTAAAGAAAAGAAACTAGCAGCAGCAACAAAGGGGGTCATAGTACATTGAAGGCTGATAACAAAACATTACAATGAATTAGGAAAACTCCAAGTATTTCTTCTAAAATCAGTAACAAGGCAGGTTTCCACTACTTAACTCTTATTCAATATGATACTTGAATTGTTGGCCAATCGTAAGACAAGAGCAAGAGACAAAGGGGCCATAAATAGGAAATGAACTCGCTCAAATCATCCCTTTTTACAGATAATATGTTCCCATACTTAAGAGACTCTAAAGCTGCCAGAAAGCTCTTAGATGTGATAGACTTTAAGTATTAGGATATATGTTCCACACACAAAAACAGTAGCTTTTCTATATATCAACAACAAACACGGAGAAGGCAATCAAGAGCACAGTTCCATTCACAATGGAATAGCATGCATAATAATTTAAAACGTGTGTGTATACTGGTAAATAGATAACTGACAGACACCTAACCAAGGAGGTGAAAGAAATCCACAATGAAATCCTTGAAACATTAAAGACAAATTGGAGACACTACAAAATAGAGCTCAAACACTAGCACAATATTGTGAAAATACTGTATTATCAAGCACAATCTACAGATTCAACATAATCCTCCATCAAAAGCCAAGCACATTCCTCAGAAACAGAAAAAGAGAATCCTACAACTCACATAGAAATATTAATGACATCAAACAGCCACAAGACACCCTGAGCCAAAAGAGAGCAAGGCTGGCAGCATCATAATATCTGATTTCAAATTATACTACAGATGCTTAACAGATACAGTATGCTACTGAGACTAACATGTACAGATCAAGGGAATAGACAGCACAGAAGCCCACACAGGTGATTTTCAACAAAGTTGCTAAAAATGTATCTTGGAGAAAAAGACAATCTATTCCAATTTGATGGAAAAACTAGATCCCTTTCTCTCATTCTGTGCAAAATTCAATTCAAAACAGTGAAAAATTTCATGTAAGACCTCCCTCCCATTAGAAACTGCTACAGGAAAAGCAGGGCATAGGCAAGGATGTTTTGCTCAAGAAATAATAGCAAGAATTGTCAAACACAACTGCATCAATATAGAAGTCTTCTGCACAGCAAATAAAAAGAGATGAGGTTTCTAATTTCCTTCTACACGTGATAAAAATCTTAAAAAGTAAGAGTTTGTCAGTCGGCGTAGTGGCACATGCCTTTAATACCAGCACTCAGGAGACAGAGGCAGGTGGATCACTTTGAGTTCAAGGCCAGCCTGGTCTACAAAGTGAGTCGAGGACAGCCAAGGCAGAGAAACCTTGTCTGGGGGAGGGGGGAGGGAAATAGTTTGTCATTAAGCATGTATACAGGGCTTCTGTGCAAAGGATACTTTGTAGTTTTAGTGTTTTATATTGGGGCATTTGCATATATCATGGTGGCCAATGGACAGACTGTAAGACTTGGTTCTCTTCTTCCAACATGAGTCCTGGGGCTTGAACTCTGGTGATCAAGCCGTCTCAACCAGCCCTACTAAACATGTTCTAGACCACTTAACACAAAGAAAGGACTTTAAATGAGATTAAAATTTTACTCACTTTTGCACCAACACTGCAACTCCCAGTGCTCCCAGTGCTCCCAGTCGCAACTCCAGTAAATCTCGCTTCCAATAACTCTTGCCTTCTTGGATCCAGACTGTGAAGCTCATCCATTGCACCTAGTAAGACAAAAACAACACACACGCATGTGTGCATGCACATTACATGTAGTGAGATACAAAATTTACAGATTAAGACTTATGACTTAGCCAAGCGTGGTGGACACATGCCTTTAATCCCAGCACCCAGGGAGGCAGAGGCCAGTCTGGTCTACAAAGCTAGTAGTCCAGGATAGTCAAGGCTACACAGAGAAATCCTGTCTCAAAAGAAAAAGAAACTACAACTTAAAAAAAAAGTGCACCCCATTTAACAAAACATCTTGTAGTTTAGTTTTGACTATCTAGGCCACAGTACACCCAACTCAGTTCATTCTCATTCTCTCTCTCTCTCTCACGCAAGCGCACACACACAAACATAAACATGTTCCATGAAACACTGGCCTACTGTAGCAAAGTAATAAAAGTCCTATACGAACCAGGTATGTGGCACATACCTACACACCTAACACTAAGGAGGCTAAGACAGGAAGATCATGACTTCAAGGCTCTCTTCCTGCCTTAGCCTCTAGGCAGCATGGGTTACATTACCTCATCTCAAAAACATAAGAAAAGAATCCTATACAATGTCAGTTCTGTCCTAATACACTAAGAGGATGGAAGAACACACTGGTTGTGAGTCACAAGTGAACTTACAAAAGGAGCACTCGCCGAGCACAGAACAGGTGCTGTCGGAATGCACTGGCAGTGCCTGAAAATCTACCTACAACACTAGTGACTTGTTAGCTAAGTATCTTGTTAGACTTAGTATGAGCGAAGAGCAGTCCCTCTGCAGCCTGGACCAGAGCCTGCATTATTCTAACAAGGTCCCGTCAGCACTTTGTATATGAGAAGCTCTGCTGTCAAACAACGATTTGCCAACTTTTTTTATTTAAAGAGAGAGATCCTAAGCATTTCAATTTCTGTAGGCCAACAGGCAAAATCATGTCCACATTTACATAACAAGAGAAAGGGTTTCCACAAACTTCATGGACAACACTCAAGCAATGCCATTGAGAATGAAGTCTTACAATACAAGTCTACTGATGAGCATGGACTCTTTGGGGAGCAAGCCACCCTACTTACTAGGGTTTCCTAGTCTAAAAATCTCTTGTGAATATTCATCCATAAATACTGATCTGAAATGAGACTCTTATGTATTTATCTTTTTTAAACATTAAGCTTTTAATATTAAAAAAAAATCACTTTGTTAGCCAGGCACTCAGGAGGCAGAGGCAGACAGATCTCTGTAGTTTGAGGCCAGCCTGGTCTACAAAGTGAGTCCAGAACAGTCAGGGCTCTGTTACACAGAGAAACTCTGTCCCAAAAAAACAAAGCAAAACAAAACAAAAATCACCTTGTTGTAATAAACTCCTAAGTGAAAATACGATCCAACTAGATTAATGTTCACTCAAACACTCACCCAGTCCCTGACTATATTACAGTAAGCTTCTGGAGTTAGAATGGCCATTCTGAAGCCCAAGAGCTTCACTCAGGGTTTTACATTTTCACTATCAATTACATTCTTAGATATTTTTACTTTATATGTACATGTACCTGAGTGTATGTTTGTGTATCACATGCATACACGTGTCCATGAGGCCAGAAAAAGGTCTTTTATCTCCAGAAACTGTGAGTTGTCACATGGGTGCTGGGAACTGAACCCAGGTACTCTGCAAGAGCAGCCAATGCTCCTGACCTTGAGGTATTTTCACTAACATTGGTACAGCCATATACCAAAACCATCGTGTGACTTTAGTTAACGATATTTATTACTTGAAAGACAAGTGTAGAATTCTATTGGGTGACTCTTTAGAGGTTTGCCTCGAACTGTGTCACTACAGTACAGAAGCAATTAAAGGGTCAATAGAAGCTCTTCAGTTGTATAACCAAGGAGATTCTGAAATACAAGAGTCTCCTTTGGGCTTGCTACACCATCTGAAAAATGCTCCTAAAACTATAAGTGGAGCTGAAAACTATACCCATGCATCTCCGTGTAGGACTTAAGATCTGCCTTCTTGGATGGCACTCAAGTATATACAAGGGTGTAACATACTTTACTAGGTGTGCATTATGTTTTTATTGTTTATTTATTTATTTGGTTGGTTGGTTGGTTTTTTTGTGACAGGGTTTCTCTCTAACATTGGCTGTCCTAGAACTCACTCTGTAGACAGGCTGGCCTCAAACTCAGAGATCTATCTGCCTCTGCCTCCTGAGTGTTGGGATTAAAGGCATGAGCCTCCATGCCTGGCATATATGCATTATTTTATCTTCTAATTTTATGTTATATTCATTTAAAAATAGTAAATCTGAAGAAAAACAATTTTAAAAGTAAATAGTATTTGATAATAGTAACTGATAATAGTTGGTCCTCTTTTATCATAAAATTTCAATCTCTGCCTTTAAACTGTAAAAAAAAAAAAAAAAAAAGAAGAAGAAGAAAAGAAAAGAAAATACTTTACCAACATTAAGCCAATCAGAATACTCACTTTTGTCCTTAACAAATATTTTTGGAGGGAACGCTAATTTAACCCCATGAGAGTGAATGGCATTCACAATAGTGATTCACATATTTCCTGAAAATGATTTGCTGATAAATAACATATTAACCATAGGCTTTGAACATCTGACATTTTTAATCAGTTTGTGAATTCTATCTGTTCCACGCATACTTATCACTATCCACTGTAGGAGAGCTTAGTGAGTTCCACTTCCCTTTGTGCTAAGGTATTCCTTCAACTTTGAAAACACCTGTCTGAAAGTGCTCCACAAAAAAACATTGATAACGTTAATTTTTCTGCCACTTTAAGCTTGTCAGTGAGTTCTCCAGGAACAACTGAGTAGCATCAATAACATCTGTCAACTCCTCAAGAGCCAGAAGAAGCACTATAAACCATGTGCCTTGTATTTTAATTGACTATCAAAGCCACCACAGATGTTCTGCAGTGTTAAAATCATTTATTCTTGCCAAAAAGCTAAGAATTTTAAGCAAGTCTCTGGACATAACTTTTCTGACTTCTGTGATCCAACAATTTAACTAACTCAACATCAGGAAATGACTGCCTAGCTAGCAAGTGAGTCCACTGGAAACTTGTTTTGATGGTAACTTCAGGTCTTTTTCATTTTTATTTTTAGGAAAAATTATTTCATAATTAAGATACTTCATTTCAAAATTTCCAATTATACTACCAAAAGTTGGGAATGCTGCAGCGTCTTTACCCTGGAAATGCCAATATATATTACTCTATCCCAATTGTACTGTTACAGCATAATAAGAAAATGTTTGCTTTTTTACTATTTAATTCAACAAAGTAATCCAAATTGCATTCAGAGGCCAAGGGTGTAGTTCCATGGTAGAGTGCATACTTGGCATGTACAACACTTGGGTTTTAGCTCCAGCATATATGTGCACACAGGGATTTGTGTGTACACACACACTCAAAGTCCATTTTCTCTTGTTTTGATGGACAAGAACTAGTAATAAAGAAAACAAATAACAGAGATCAGCAACAGCAAAGGTATTCAGCATACTGTCATGTTATAACTGTATCACTAAAATTTACAACCTAAAAGCAGTAAAAAGTACTGATAATTATAATGTATGGTCTCTGTCACACTATAACACAGAAAGAAATCATCATAACTTTTGGAAAGATTGAACACTCTTTGTAGACATTTAAATTGAAGTTTCAATATTATTCTTCTTCAGTTGATCTTTTAAAGCATATTTAAAATGCAGAAGTACATAGGCTTGCTGACTATCACCTGAGAGCACATTTCAAACATATCAATCTAATCCAAGCTGTCATTTAACACTCAAGTGTTCAGTATTCAATTACAAGGGGTGAAACTTTCTAAGAAAAAGTAACCACATCCATTGTTATTTATTATATTGTGTTTATACATTGTAAAAAATTAAAGAACATACTAAAAAACATTAACATTCTTAAGGAATATCCTATAATAGTCCCTGCCAGTAATCCCACAATTCCAGCGATCAAGACAATTTCAAGGCCAGTCTGAGCTACATAGTAAAACTTGCACGCTGGCCTGAGCTACATGGCAAGACCCTGTCTCATAAAAGCCACCATCAACAAAAAGAGCAGCCCCTAACTATGCTTGGCTGTACCCCATTATTTTTACTAGCCTACTTCTTAGGTTCATGGTTGTAAACTCCAAATTTCAAATAAAAACAAGAGCAGAGGCTCCCCCAAATTAGAGAGCAACAGCATTCTACATGAGCAAAGTAGGGGACAAAAATAAGGCACATAAACTTGAACCCATTCAAGCACTATGCTGTGTCCCACTCTCCTCCTCTCTGTTCTGTCTTTCATACAATGCTCAGCTGTCATAAAGCATGACTTCCAAGAATGGCACAGAAGATACACTAATTATGGCCAATCAGCATAGCTTACAATTACACCATGCTAATTTTTAACAAAAATTTTCCATTGTGTAATTTTAGTTGTCTACATCTTCATCTTTAACAGTCAAAATAAAATCAAAATATTTAGAAAGCGTTTCTTTAAAAGTCACTATCCATTACCAAAAAGTCAAGAAAATAAGTCCATTCATTAAAAACCTCTAATAGAGTCTGCTGCTGCTGCTGGCATATCACCATAACATTTTAAAACTTGAAACTTCCCAAAGTCCAAAAACTTGTAATTCATTCCAGATTGTTAACTTTCTGTGTAACACCTGATAGATGGCTTATACATCACAGTTTAAGTTCTTCTTCTGTTAATATTTTTCATATAATGCCTAATAAGGCTGAGGACATTTTTAACAAAAAGGAAAACCAGGATAAAACTAAGAAATAGTTTAATAAAATAAAATATTTCATTTAAGTCATCTCTTTTTGCTCATATCGATGCACTTCAAAGTACAGAAACAAGAATAAAGCAAAAATTTTTCTAACACTTTTGGATTAATTCTAACTATTGTCTTAAGACAATCTCTAGGGTCTCACCAGAGAAGTGTAGTTCTCATCTGTCCAAATATAAATACATAAATATTTTCCAGCGGGTAACAGATTACAGAAAATCATAACTGATCAAAATGCAGAGCTATGGAGCCCAGTCCAAACTGATCCATCTACAGCACACTCCCTTGCATAAGGCTCAGGGAACATTCTGGAAGGTGTGTGTGTGTGTGAAAAGATTGTTAGAGATAGACGATCAGGGAGTTTACTGTGAGAAGTATCTCCTAGAAATGTCAGAAATGGGTATACACCCATGAAATATAACATGGCTGCCTAAACATGAGCAGACATGCTGACATGGAAGAGGAAATTCTCATGAGGCCTCAACCCTAGATAAAAACTTATAGCAAATAAGGAATGGTGAGAACAAGAGAAAGAAATAGCCTCTCCCAAAGAAATGAAGACCACCTGGTTACTCAATACCAAATGGTCAGTCCTGAAAACCACATACAAGTAGCATTATACAGACTCAACAGGCTGTTATTTGTGTATTACACACACACACACACACACACACACACACACAGAGACAGAAAGAGACAGAGAGAGAGAGAGAGAGAGAGAGAGAGAGAGAGACAGAGAGAGAGAGAGACAGAGAGAGAGAGAGAGAGAGAGAGAGAGAGAGAGAGAGAGAGAGAGAGATTGATTTTCTGTGTAGCCTTGGCTGTCCTAGACAAGGTTTGTAGAACAGGCTGGCCTCAAACTTGAGTTATAGATCCTCCTGCCTCTGCCCGGTCTCTCTGAGTGCTGGGATTACAGGTGTGCGTCACCACACCCAACTTGGAACTCTCTTTTTAAGTGATATATATATATTCCCCCCCAAAAGGAAAAAGGTCACAATTTTTTCAAAAATACAACCTTCTCCACTGATTTGAAATACCTCTCTGGTCAATCACATCTCATACAAGCAAAGTCTGTTTGTACACTTAATTCTGTTCTAGTAAACTATCTCTGGGCCATGTATACCTACCCTGCTACCTATCTACATAGCCCCACACACGGCCCCACACATAGAGATTGTACACACATTATCACATACACCAAGTATTTTATACAAATGATTACAGAGTCATAACAGGCACAGAATCTAAGGTACATGTAATTCTATAAGCCTGTAGTGAGAGGACAGTCTACCCTAGATGATCTCCATGTTTAATGCTGTTATCATTTTAAACACTACTCTTGGAGCCTTCACAGGAAAGAATTAAGATATAATACTTAACTGCACAGACTGAGTCAGAGGCAACACACTAGGTTTATGCTTCTCTATATGACTTTTAAAACTAATTTAAATTGTATCCCTTATTAATAAAAAACATCTGATGACTAATCTTGCTTTCACCAAAAAATAAACACACTGAGAGCTGAGGAGGTGGTTCAGCACTTGCGACCCAAGCCTGAAGACCCGAGTGTGGCTCTCCAGAAGCTTGTGAGCCAGCTGGCCTAGAGCATACCACAGAAACAACAGTAGACTCTCTGTCAGACGAGGACAAAGGTGAGAACATACATCAAGAGCTGTCCTCTGACCTCCACATACATGCTGTGTAACACACAACACACACATGCTAAAGTTGTTTCAGCTTGGTCAAATTCCTTTAATCCTGCCCCCCATTGTAGCATCCTAATATATAATAGAAAAATAATGAAAGGAAAGTTATAAATCTGTTACAGTAACACAAGTCCGCACTTAGGGTTCATTCAATAAGCGCCCCTATTCACATGGAACATACAGGTGTATACCAGCATACACAATATACATCTCATAATTTGTGCTCTTTCCAGCTTTCTCCCTGGGGTCTGAAATTCCTAGTGGGTAGAACAGCATAGATTTTAATGTTTAATTTCTCTACATCATATAAGATAATTAACCAAAATCCTTTTCCTCTAGCCTCAGGGTTAGAATTTTAATTTTCCCTCTCATGCATTCATGCATGACTATACAGACACACACTTTATACTAGATCTTATTTCGATAGTAACATATAGTCCCGTTTTAATAATAAAAAATTGAAAAGGAGGTTAAGTTCTCAACTGAGAACACCTTTATTCCAAAAGAAGGTTCTAAAAGAAGTCTGTGTGTATGTATGACAGAAAAAGAGAGTGGAAAAATAAAGACAAAGGGGAGACAACTGTGCGGAGAGAAGGAATGTTCTCCAAACACAGACTCATAGAAAAGGACTGAGAAGTTGACTGGATCCTGTCTTCACACCAAGGACTTAGCGTCTTTTCTTCTTTTGTGCCTTCCCTTACTCTTAAAGTAACAGCTACTTACAAAATATAGAAAGCTCCCTCCAAGCTCATCTCCTAGATCCCATTCCTCAGAGGTATAGACATACCTATATGATCACTTAATTTTTTTTTTCTTTCAATTGTCGTAATTTCCTGACAAGATTCATTTCATAATGCCAATTTATTTGCCATGAGCAAAAGAGTATATATTTTTCATTTTTAAAACAAGCAATTTCATTTTGTTCTTTGGACCTTTAATAAAGAACACAGAACTGCTGACAAAAATGAAAAAAAAAAATGTAAAAATGCACATTAATTCAAGTTAACCCTCACCTGTATGCCCTATGAAAACTGGAAGGAGCATTCTGGCTTATTTTTCTCTCACTCTTTTTCCCCTTTGTTTTCCAACAATAAAGATTATGCATTATAGTAACTCCTGATATTTATAACTTCAAAGTGAAGTTTCATTATGTGATACATTTTGTATATGTTAATGTACTGCTAAATGAAAAATGCATAAAAATTCTTATCAATCTAATTCTCCATTTGAGTTTATTTTTCATAACTAGTAATCATATATTCAGAAACTCATCAAGTTCCCAAAATCCAACGCCCCCCACCAAACAAACAAACAAACAAACACAAAAATCCAAGCTTTACATTTCTGAAAAAACAAAACCTGAATGTTTTAAATGAGAAAATAAGAGTAGTAAGTTTTCACCAAAAACACAAACCACAGATACATGATAAACTTAGTATCTGTGTGCTCTAAGACAGACAACAAATTCAGCACCGCTGTGTCTCCATCTGGGGCAGGAGAGATGAAATCACTCACTGAATCTGGAGCTGACTGACTGACTGACTGACTGGTTGACTGCCAGGAATCCAAGAATCTTGTCTCCAGCCCCCAGCCTTGGATTGCACATGTACACTGCTGCACCTGGCTTCTTATGTGAGTGCTAGGAGTCCTAACTCAAGACTCCAAGCTTGTTAAGGCAAGCACTTTTCAACCCGAGCATTTCTTTTTTTAGAGATACTGAATTTGTAAATAAGAAAGAACAATCTTGAGTTTCATTGTCGGGACTTACTTGCTTATCCAGCAGTAAGGATGGACACTCAAAAGTCTGCACTAAGGCAATGATTCAATTGTCATCAGCAAGGAGCAAGAGATGACAAGGAGGAAAGGCAGGACACAGCACAGTGCAGCATACAGAACCGAGAGTAAAATTGGAAACTGTTTCACTGCCATCTACATCAGAGCGCATCACCCTTGGGGCCGTTTAAATGACTGATGCTACTGTACACAAGCCAACAGGACAAAGCAGTGCTCACCTGCAACATAAATGAAGAAAAACAGAGTAAAAGAAAGAACGAGATTATTTAAGCTGGACACATCATAAAACGTACCACTCACCACCTTATTTGATTATACTACACAAGCAAGGTATGACTGAATTAATTCTCAAACACAGGAAAAAAATTACCTCTGACTTTATAACATTAGAAAGAGTGCCTCGTTCCAAGTTGTTATTTGTGTATCTTAAATTTTAATTATGGAACCAGGTGTGCTGGCACACTCCTATAATCCCTACAACTCAAGGGGCTGAGGCAGGTGGATCCTGAGTTCCCAGTCAGCTTGGACTACAAGTGAGACACTCTCAAAACACAGGAGCTGGGGATACAGTTCAGAGGTCAAGCATTTGCCTAGCATGCACTAGGCCTGGACGGCTGGGTCCTCAGCACTGAAATAATAGCAATTAAAGATAGTAAGATTATGAGATATTAAACATCTCTACTGGCATTTACAAAAAATACACACACACACACACACACACACACACACACACACAGCGCCGCCGCCCCCCCCCCCCGACAGCCTTGTCCTCTCCAACTGCACTTTGTGGACATGCTGAAAGAGGAAAGACAAAACTATGTTTAAATACTGGCTACCTAAAACAAACAATTGCAACAACATAAAAAATAATAGTAAAACATGGTTGCCTTAGGCCAGCAAGATGCAGTAGGTAAAGGTACAGATTTTGCAAGCCCAACAACAATACCCAGAATCCACATAAAGGTAGAGAGGAAAATGAATTCTAAAACATGGTCCTTCAACTATACACATGCCACAGGGCATTCCACCCCCCACCCCCTACCCACACACACCATCTACATACAATAATAATAATTTTAGGTTAAAAAAATACACTTAGAGCTGGGTATGGTGGCACACGCCTTTATTCCCAGCAGTCAGGGAGGCAGAAGCAGGCAGATTATTGTAAATTCAAGGCCAGCCTGGTCTACAAAGCCAGTCCAGGACAACCAAGGCAACACAGAGAAACCTGTCTCAGAAAAAAAGAAAAATCAAATAACCAAATGTGTGTGTGTAGTGGGGGGGGGGGGCTAATAACCTAAAATAGCAGGCCAAGATCTTAAACAGATGTTTCCTTGGCAATGAATATTAAATGGCTAAGAGTATATGAAGGTATTCTGGTCCAGCAATTCCAAATGTATATATGCGAAGGAATGGAAACAAAGGCCAGACCCATTTGCATTCCCATATTTTCTGCAACACTGTCCATAACAGGCACGACACAGAATCCACCTATGTATCCCTTAACAGATCATTTACCTTTTTTTTTAATTGGCATATATATATAATGGAACAGTACTTGGCCTTTTAGAAAAATCCCTCCCAACAAACTAGCATGAACAAACCTACATAAGACACATGCTAAGTGACACAAGCCAGGCCCCCCTCAAAAAAATAAAAGACAAATACCAGTACATGTGGAATCAAACAAGTTTAAATCACAAGAAAGAACAGAATGGGACTGGTTGGGGTGTGCGTTGAGGAACTGAATGCTGGTCAAAGTGAAAAAAGATCTTGTTAAGGTATACCTCCCAATGGCACTACTGTAAGAGGTAGACGCACTGTAAGTGTCCTTGGTAGATCAATTAATAAGCATACTGTAGGACTTTATTCAGCCTAATACTCGGCCTAACAAAAGGGAAATTCTGACACTAGCTACAATATGACACATCTCTGAAGACATTACACTAAGTAAAATAAGCCACAACAAGAGGTATAATAGTGTATGGTGCATGATTCCACTCAAATAGGAGTAGCTAAACTCAGACACCAGCAGCACTGTGGTGCTAGGAGCTGGGGGTAAGGGAGAGCGAGCAGTCGTTGTTTTAATGAAAGTCACAGTTTCAAAAATAAAAACAATCTGGAAATAGCTGTTCAACAATAAAACCACATACATTTATCTGTAGTAAACTTAGAAATTATTAAAACAGTAAACTGTATGCCACGTATTTCTCACCACAATTAAATGTTTTAATACAATTAATGTACTTGCACTGCTACCAAAAAGAGGTTAACAATTTTGAGTTCCTGACTTTTCTTATGTATTAAAGACAAACACATGGCAACAGCCTTGGAAGGGGATCAACCATTTATTTCATGTATAAAACTCAAGTTTCCATTCCACAAGTGAGATATCATGTTTATACATGGCAGACCCTTTACCTGCACTCTATGGCTGCACTGACACTGTAACACAAAGAGCAGCTGTGATAACTCTTTGTAAAATTCTAGCTTGGGACTGAGGATGTATTTAATTAGCTGAGTGTCTGCCTACCATGCACGAGGCCCTGCATTCTATCTATCCCAACACCACATAAAATGGGCATAGTGGTGCACACCTGTAATTCCAGCATTCAGGAGCTAAAGTAGGAGGGTCAGAAGTTCAAGGTCATCCTGGGAAACCTATAAAGTTTGAGGCTACATTACCTGAGTTAACGGAGACCTTCATGTCTCAAGAAAGGAGAAGGGGGAAGATAAAAAGCTGTTTCAGGATCCAAGGTGCAGCATGCACAAGACTATGGCTATGATTCTCACCTCCTCCATCCCACAAAGGTTTGACAACTCACATCTAATTCCAAAGTAAGGGATGAGATAAAGAGAAATAAATTAACTATCAAAAACACTGATTCAATACAGTACCTTTTTGAAAAATAAAAGTCACAGTTTTAGTTTTTAACGTGGCTTTTCATTTTAATCACCAAGATGCAGACACAAATACAACTATGTTTTAAATTATCATACCAAAAAATGTTGCACTATGGAATTTTCATACATGTATATATTTGCTGATACGTCATTCTCTATTCTTACTATCCCAATACTCCCCAAGTCCTCTACTTATATAATTCTTATTCAGATTTGTTTGTAGGCATTTTAATCTGGAGTTTATGTATAAAAGAAAATGTGGTATGATATATGATGCTTATCTAGAGCCATCTATTTCGTTCAAATAATATAGCCTCATTCGCTATGGTGGAGTTAAGTCTACTGTGTGTATGTGGCACACCTTCTTTATCCATCCATCAGCGGGTAGACGTTTAGTCCCTGGATTCTATCTGTTATGAATACTGTCACTTACTGATAATCCTGGGTGTGTAGGAATCTATTGCATACTGACTTTTTCATTCCTTCAAGTGTGTAATCAAGTGATATTAACATATAACAGATCATAGGGCAGTTCTAGTTTGTTTATCTGTTTGTTTTAAAGAAAATTCATGCTGTTTTCCACAATAGCTGAACTATTTAGATTCCCATAAGCAGTGTTTAAGGGATTATTCCCCCCAAATCTACCGTATTTGTTTCCTTTTCTTTCTTCTGCAGGGCTGGGATTGAGCCAGGGTGGGTCCCGAATGATGGGCAAGAGTGTCACCACCAAGCTATACCCCTGGCTCTTTTTACTATTTAAATCAGGATCTCAACAAAGATCAAGCTGGCCTTGACTTCACTTGAGTAACTGGGCTGACAAGTCTCTGCCACCAGGCCCAGCGGATTCTCCTGATGCTAGCCACTCAGCTTAGGGTGAAGGTAAAGCTAATCAGAGGTCTTCTACTGCTGTCCTTTTCTGCTGTTTGAGGCAGAGTCATGCTATGTAGCTGGCTGGCCTGGAACTTGCTATGTAAGTCATGCTGGCCGTGAATGTGCAGCAATCTTCCTGCCACTGCTTTAATGGTGCTGAGATTCCAGGTACATTCACCACCAAGTACTGATAGCTAAGGATACTGACTGTAAAAAGTGAGGTACTCCACAGTCTTTAAGATAAAAATTCATCAGTTATTAGGCTCTTAGGCTTCTAGTACAGGCTTTACATTGACTACTAAATCTGAAAACTTTAAGCCTAAAAGTCATTTTTACTTTACACAATTTAGACAAAGTATCTTAAATTAAAATGTACAATAGGGTGAAGATTTAGCGTAGTAGTATATGCATAAGGTCCTGGGTTCGATCTCCAAAATAGTAAACATTCATATTTATTTTCATTCATTCATATATTCTCATATCCCCCCCCTCCTGAGAACTGATAAAAATATGAAGCCCTGGATTCAATCCCAAAGCCAGAAAATATACACACAAGACAACTGACAACACTTTTATGACAAGTTTGTATTACTTTTGCATTTTCTTATATGACAGAAAAGGCTCAGAAGACTGGGAATGAGGACTGTAATGTATCACATTTATTTTCAAAGAAACAAGCACTTATAAAGATCAGGATCTTTAGCCAATGACCAAATTCATCACTATTATAAGATAGTAACATGATTTGTCGCATGTCTTTAATATTACATTCACTGTAATCAGCTGCATTATAACTAATTTATGAAGGAAGGACTGTTCACAAATTAGCTTTATTGATATAACATGACCGACACCAAAAAGACTTCACAAATTATGTCTTCAAGACATTAAAGAAAAAAGTATCTCTACCTCAAATTAAACCCACAACTCCAGATAGCTAAGTAGTAACAAGCTGACCAGTCAGTCTGTACATAACTAAAGGCAATCTAAACAAAAGATAAAAGGGATGAAGGAAATGGTAAGAAAATAATTATTCAAATATTGAAAAACAATGTGTATTAAAAATAAAATCAAGTAGTAGCTTCTCACCTTTAGTGATTTTAGGTAAACTGGACCAATCTTCTCACTGAGGAAGCATGAAAATCAGATTCTAGATACTAGGCACTGAAGAATCATTTTATAAGTAAGGTAGGTAGGTAGGGGGCATGTGCGTGTGTAGAGGTGTGTGTGTGTGCATGTGTGAGTTTTCAATATATAATAAAGTTCTCCTGGAGATGATGTTTCTCCCAGGAAGCTATGGGTTGCCAAATAAAATGCCCAGGGTGAAGTGTGGGACACCACCTCTCCAACTGTTGTTCAGGGGCATCCTGGAGATCCCCAAAGTAACACAGCTTTCTGACTGGATTTAATGCTCACTTCAGAGGAGGAAATACATCCCCGGTACTATTAGTCTGGCTGAGAATCTATGCTTGGAAAGTTCACAAGCTCCAGGAGTGAACCTACTATTATCACTCTGCTAAATGAACACTGATTCAAGCTGGTTCCTAAATTTGCATCTCTACACCCATATATTAATTAGTGCAACTCTCAGACCTCATAAGAACTGTCTTTGTGTAAAAACTCACAACTGGTCAAAGTGCAGTGTAAGTGCAGCGTTGAGCCACAAATGACAGTTAATACCACACACACACAAGGCAAAAACAAAACAAAAGACCTGTCCCTGCTGAGAAAGGGGGAGCCAGGGGTTTGGGAAAGCCCTGTAAAACAACATCTTCTGGACTTGACAGAACCACTGCACCCACAAACTCACAGCAGCTGTGGCTGTCTGCACAAGACCTAAGTGAAAATCAAGCCACTCAACATCTAGCACGGAGGGGAGAGAGGCTTACAAGATCCCACCCCTAACTGAGTAGCTATGGATGGCTTCTGGGGAAGAAAGAGTCAGTTTTTTTTTTAAGGGCGTAGCCCCTCACAGGCAGACCACACTTCAGTGGCTGGCCCCACACCATTAGTTTATAGTCAGTACAAATTGGAATTGATAAGTTATTTAAGCAGCAATGAAAGATGACACAAAAGCCAGGCATGGTGGCACACACCTGTAATCCCAACACTCAGGAAGGCAGAGGCAGGTGGATCACTGTGATTCGAGGCCAGCCTGATCTACAAAATGAGTCCAGGACAGTCAAGGCTACACAGAAAAACCGTGTCTTGAAAAACAAAAAGATGACACAAAGAGTGGGAAGGGATTGGGGTGAATTGGAGGAATGAACAGAAAAAGCGTGTGTGTGTGTGTGTGTGTGTGTGTGTGTGTGTGTGTGTGTTAGGAGGGGTGAATATCAAAATACATTATATGAAACTCTCAAATAATTCATAAAAATATTTTTATTAAAAAAATAAATGAGAAGGACTGGAAAGATGGCTCAGAGGTTAAAAGCACTAGCTGCTCTTCCAGAGGTCCTGAGTTCAATTCCCAGCAACCAAATGGTGGCTCACAACCATTTATAATAAAATCTGGTGCCCTCTTCTGACACACAGAATACATGTAGGCAGAATATTGTATACATAATAAAAAAATTGTTAAAAGAAAAAGATGAAAATTACAGTATGCCTTGACTGAATAAAATGCAATACCCACAAAAATAAACAAAAAAGAAATCCACCAACACTACCCACCCAGCACAACATCAAAATCTTTGCACTGAAATACAGAACTTAGGGGAGCATTCAACCCACACTTCTAGAGCTTTATCGACCCTAAATACAGAGGAGAGAGTCAGAGATCCAGGAGCTGAACATTTACCACAGTTTAGAAAAAGAGGAGCAAATTAAACCCAGACCTTCAAAGGGACAGGATAGAAACCAGAACTAGCTTTTAGGCCTTGGACGCTTCAAGAAGACCAAGAAGAGAAGAAGGACCACAGGCTGGACTGTCCAAGTAGACTGTCCACAGCGTGTGCACCAGAATAAAGCCAGGAGCAAGTTCATCACCCTGGATGGAGTGGGCGCTGCTGCGGTCTGGAACACTTGTGAGGCACTGCCAATGCTTATGTGTGCCCCTCTATGTGGTGCTGAATTACTGTGTGATCTTCCCATTCACAGCAGGAAGAGAAGGAATCAATCATGTGAAGCTGGGAAGGATCCGATTTGTATTTGCTGATTCTGCCCCATGACCCCAGCCAAAGCCCATGTGAAGAGCTCTATTCTGTTTCTTAAAATCTTCACATTTCTTTATTTGGAGAGGGAGAAAGTGCACCACAGCACACATGTGGAAATCACAGGACAACTTGCAGAAAATGGTTCTTTCCTAGGTCCCAGAGATCAAACTCAAGTGACTAGGCTTCATGGGTTATTTTGTGGGCCCCCAAGAGCTACATTTCTTTAAATGGAAGAAAAACAATCTTCTAGGAAAAAACAGAATGAAATAAAAATTATACTTTTCAATTTACACTTAAAAACTCAAGTAGAAAACCAAGGAGAAAGAATGAACAGAGCTGAACCTGGATTCCTGAGTAAGACAATATCCACTAGCAGTCTACTCATAGGAAGAAACAACACAAAGACAGCAATTACATACAACTTCAAGAAAAGACGCCACTAAATAAAACAGAAACACGAGAAACAACTACAATTTTACAATTATATTTGAAATTTCCTTTTTTTTCAAAAAGGCATAAATTCCTTAAAAAACACCTTTTGTGTGTGTCAAAACTGACACAATTAAAACTTCAAGGGGTCTACAGACATTAGGAGAAATTCACACCATTATTTTAAGTATCTCCAGACAATGTCCAGACCTGAAGGCTTGACTAGTAAATTATCAAAACTAAAAGAAAATAGCACACCATTCTTGAACTCTTTGCAATAATGGTAAAGGCAAAATCATTTCTCAATTCATTTTTATGAAGGAAGTCTTATCACAACACGATATCTGACAGAAATTTATTTATATAAAAGGAAAGTTGCAAATCTACTTCAAAACTATAGATACAAAAATTCCTAATAATAGATAAGAAGAGTATTTAGCAATTTACAATGTTTAGTAGTAATTTCCAAAGTAGGCTGGTTTCAGGAATGCAAGGTTGGTTTTATAAAGAGCAATAGCAATTCCACACTATAGGAGTTAAATCTTGTCAACTTGAGCAGGTTGAAAAGTGCCTAGGAGTTAAGGAAAGCAGTCCTGTCTGGAGGGTACTAAGCACCAAGAGCACTAATTCAGGAAAACGGACCAGAATACTGGTCGCATAATCCTAGAGGCTGGGGCCTTGATGAAAGAGAAAGAAAAAGAGAGGGTGTATCCTCCCTCCCTCCCTAGTCTCCCATCACACCATGCTAGGCTGCATGTTCTGCAACCATAAACCAAAATAAACCTTTAGAATGTTTCTCTCTTGGTATTTGTCTCTCACACACACACACACACACACACACCCCTCACATGACATCATTTTAAAGACTTGGAAAAAAATATTTCCCTAAATAGATGTGTCGAGGAATTTTAATCCAGCAACGTGGCTGCTCTGCCAAGGAATCACATCTAAAGATCTTCTAGGTCTGTGTGATCCACCTGGAATGCAGACGTGATCTGGATTACAGTATGATCTAGCTGGAAAACAAATACGCCATCAGTGCACACCTTTAATCCCAAACAATCACGGTAAAGTTAGTTTATAGAAGAAGCCATGTTTGAAAGTGACGTCTAATTGAGGAGCAAAGTGATGAGTCAGAGAAAGATTTGACAGAATGAGTCAGAGACCGGACACGCCCAAATCCACAAGGACAGGACAGGAAAGAGAGGCTACTTAAGAGCAGCACAGGGAGAGAAGGGGGGTTTTTACCAGGAATTTATTACTGGAAGAGTTTGACAGAGACAGAGTGCAGAGAGAACAAGCTAGACACAAGTGAGGACAGAATGAGCCAGAGAATGAGGAGGAGCCAGAAGATTAAAGCACAGTGTCAGAATTAGTTTGAGGCCAGGCAGAGCAATTCAGCCAGCTTGGAAAAGAGTTTACACCAGAAAAGCTGAGTTGAACCAGGCCCCCAGAGTTCAGGAAGAGCTAGAACGACTTGGGAAAAGGGCTCTCATCTCATCCCTTCATTTGAGGAAATAAAAACATATACACAGGTATAGACTCTTTTAAATTTTTTCTCCCCAAGACAGGGTTTCTCTGTGCAGCCTTGGCTGTCCTGGGCTCACTTAGTAGACCAGGCTGGCCTCAAACTCACCGAGATCTGCCTGCCTCTGCCTCTCCCAGTGCTGGGATTACAGGCATGTGCCACTGGGCCCAGCTAGGTACAGAGGGTTTTAATGAAAACACTTATTCATTATTTAAATAAGAGTCATTAATTAGTAACACAAAAGAATTTCCATCATCTACAGGTGACAGACCAACAATGCCATAACACTAAACTGCGAGAAATACTAAAAGAATATGGAATACAAGACAATAGGTCCATTAAAACACATAGGCTCAACAATGAATCACTCAATGCAGTAAATTTAGAACAAAAACTACAAAGAGCCCCCAATATGCTGAAAGAAATGCAAATGAGCTTCAGAGTAAAAGAATTATAAGCAAGGCTACTAGTTATCAAGTCAATATAAAATATTGTTTCTACATTATCAGCAATAAAACAAAATAATGTCTAAGAAGATATAATTAATAATCACATTGAAAGGCAAAAACACCTAAAAGCATAACAATAATTACGTGATCATTATGGAGAAATAATAAATTATTAACAGAAATGGGATACAGCATATATATGATCTACAATACTCATAATTTTTAAAATGGTTTATGAAGTTTAATGTGTAATATCAAATAGGTTCGTGGTTTTTGTTTTGTTTTTATTTTTTTTGTTGAATTTCCAAGAGCCAAAATTAACTAATACAATCTTGAAGAAAATTAGGAGTCTATACAAACTTTCTATTGTCACACTTAAAAATTATAACAAGGTTCTCTGCTTAGAGGTTCACAAATATGATATAAATGACAATTAGGCTGTATCTCTGTTAAGCTGCCACAAGAGATGTTACAGGGTGAATCTGAAAGAGCCCCTAACGCTCTCAGACTCCAGCTTTAGGCCCATATGGTGGAACAGCTGCGCCAGGTCTCTTACCAGCACATGTGCAGCCACTCTGCCAGGAAAGACTACAATCTTCTGAAAACACTCACCAAACTAATCTTTCCTCTCATAAGCTAGTCCTGTCAGTTACTCTGACTCCGCCAGCACTCTGACAGGTATTACGGCAGTACCAAAAGTACCTATTATAGAGGGCCATATGCGTACACATTCATGCAGAATGTTGGCACAGCCCAAGGTCTCCATTTCAGGGTATCAGCTGGAGGTTGGACTCATCTTTGCAGTGATAATTTTAGAATTTTGGATTACTTAAAAACACAGAAATTGCTGGGGTTGGTTGCACATGCCTGTAATCCCAGCACTCTGGGAGGCAGAGGCAGGTGGCTCTCTTTGAGTTTGAGGCCTGCTTGGTTTACAAAGCGAGTCCAGGACAGCCAAGGCCACAGAGAAACCCTCTCTCAAAAAACAAAACAAAAAACAACAACAACTAAAAAACCAGAAATACTGTAAGAATATGTTTTTATTTTAATCCCAGGTGTGGAGATATGGGGATGCTTTGCAGCAGCTGACTATGATTTGCCTCATGCTCTGGTGGGGGCATGATTTTGCCAGCTGCAGACAATTTCAGAGATTGTGTAACATTTGAAATTCTAGGAACTTTTCAGAGGATGTATAAATGTTAGGGCCCGGAGAAGCAGGGTGAGTTGTTGGTTGCTGATGGATGAGGTTTGTTATTAAGTAGTCATGCCCCAAGAACAAGCAACAAGAGATTAGATATCCTCACAACCACCATCAAACTTGCCTCAAGGAGCACAATGCCCCTAATCAGCAGGAAGTAGTCTAACCATAAAATTGCCCCCTTCCAAACCCCTAACCTTATTCAAATATCTCTTTCCTTTCTTCTCTATCCTTTTTTCCCTCTTATCTAGTGTTATGGGGTTGAAAGAGTGAAAGAAAGAAGAAACCACAAAGTAGCAAAGTCTGGCCACACATCTTCTGTGGGTCAGGTGCATTTCTAGTTCACAGAGTTAAATCTTCAAGCGAGTTTGACACTAGCGATATCAGCAATAAAGGAAGGCCCTGTTTCAAAACATGGACAAGAGGGAAAAAAGGTAGCTTTCTCTGACCTCTGTTGTTGGTCTCAATTCTGCTTTTCAGCTCCATCATACCACTTTTAAAAATCTTTTTTGTTTTGCTGCTATTGTTGGGTGTTTTTTTGAGGGGGGTCGAGACAGGGTTTCTCTGTGTAGTCTTGGCTGTCCTGGACTCGCTTTGTAGACCAGGCTGGCCTGGAACTCATAGAGATCCTCCTGTCTCTGCCTCCCCAAGTGCTAGGATTATAGGTGTGAGCTACCACACTCAGCTTTTAAAAGTCTATTAATCTGTAACAACCATAAAAATCCCTCAGCAACATAACTAGACTTATATTCAACTCAATAATCGGAGAACAAAACTAAGCAGTAGCTTTAGAATTCTGCCTACCAAAAAAAAGCAGCCAAGACTGTTTTAGTAGCCATCAAGTTTAAGACACTACATTAGGACATACGGTATTCAACAGAAGAACTGACACGGTCCACAGCAACAGCTGGGTACAGACATTTCATGTATAAAACAGACAACACTATGAAAAACAGTAGGGGGAATGGTACTGGTATAACAGGATAGCCTTATGGAAATAAAACCTACCCTTGTATCACAACACGCAAAAGTCAACCACAAGAACACAGGTGAAGACACAAAGGGGAGTTCAGAAACTCAGTAACTCAACTCTCCTTTAAAATGTCATAAAGCCGTGACAAAATTCTGTTTGATAAGGTGAAATGAACAAGTATCTGTGGCACACTTACTACATGCCACCTCTCTCTTCCTACCCTCCTGACTCAGTGAAGTCCTACACTAGGAAGGTCCCCATCTCCTGTCTAGTGAACAGCTGGGAAGGCTGCTAGCATCTCTTACCACCTTGCTCCCACTGGCCAGCTTCACACTGCCAGGTAGGCAAGGATGAGAAGAATGGAGCTGCTTTCTCCAACTAACACACAATTGCAAGGTAGAAGTCCTGCTTCAGCTATGGCTGAGCACAGAAGAATCCTGGGCTCCCAACACTCACTGGTAAGACAGAGGTGCTTTTTCTATGTGATGTAGGCAGAGAAGGACAGGGGTTACCATACCCATCAGTACCTTGATCCTAAATGAGCAGTGGCACGTCTGCTGGCCCACTCCTGGCTTCACTAAAGCTAGGCACAGGTTTGAGGTGTTGATGCACAAACCAGAGGATACTGCAGTGCCTCATGTGGGCACCCTTTATTTCAAACAAACTGGGGAAGTTCGTTCCTATGGGAATTGTTAAACAATCTTTAGAGAGCTTCAGAGTGAGCAGGTAAAAGGAAACTGGCAATTCAATGACAGTAGCAGCAAAATGCAAAACTCAAGAGCAGCTGTCAGTTTAACAAGAGAACTATAGTGAGTCTCTGCAGAGAGGGAGTAAAGAGTCCTCTCAGGGTAAGCCCACCTATAATACAAAAGTCTGGCAGTGTTTCGATTCTGCTGAAAGGCCTGATTCTAACTGGGTCAGACTAAGGAGCAATTTAGGCCTTAAGATGTTGATGAAAACAGAGTAATTAATGGAGCTGACAGCTGAGCAAGCCAGCAACAAAAGTAACCTAGCTAAAAACAAACGACGAGATCAAGAGATGCTCAAGGCGAGCAGAACCAGTCCAGCAGCCATCTCTCCATAAAGGACCAGCATAGACTGAGAAGCAACTCACAGGCTGTGCACAGCACAGAAAACAAACTCTAGAGAACCACTGTAGCCCAGCACCTCAACAGATGAGCAAGTAAACAACAACAGCTCCAGGGGGGAAAGAGATCAACATACAGACTTTTCAAAACTCAGTGTTTTTTTGTTGTTGTTGTTTTGTTTTTTTGGTTGTTCAAGACAGGGTTTCTCTGTGTAGCCTTGGCTGTCCTGGTCTCACTTTGTAGACCAGGCTGTCCTTGAACTCACAGTGATCCACCTGCCTTTGCCTCCCGAGTGCTGGGATTAAAGGAGTGCGCCACCACAGCACAGCTATTAATTTTCAATAAAATCATTGTGAGGCATTCAAAGAAAAAATTCAAAGGTAAGATGGCTCAGTATTAGATTAAACAGGGTTCAAAGCAGCCACAATATTCAAAGAAAAGAAACCACGTTCTAAAGACTTTTTATAACATTGCTTCCTCACATGAAAAACACGAACAAAAACAAAATTATTTAAAAATTAAAATTCTGAAGTTTAACTACAAAATAACTGGAGCTTAAAATTTCTTAGAGTGAACAGTGAGCTGAAACTGGCTACCCAGAGGGTAACTCAAACTGCCACGAAAAAGCAGGAGTGCCAGAAAAGGATAATTACACAGACCATTGTAGAAGAATAACTTTATCATCTGAGTTAAACAGAAAATGTGTGTGCGCACACGCATGCACATGCATGCACAACACAATTATGTTGTCAGATCTATCACATATAAATCACAGTAAGCCAGGCATACTGGCACATGCCTGTAATCCTATCACTTGGGAGATACCGAAACAGGAAGATCAGTTCAATGTTTTCTTAGCTACACCATGAGTTCAAGACAGCCTAAACCACAAGAGACTGTCTCAGAAACACCAGAACAAACAAAAGTAAATTAGGAACAAACTTTACTGAAATGTGGAAATAATACAGAATAATAAATTGAATATATTCAAAGAAATGAACATAAGTAAAAATGTTAAGTAATAAATGTAGTATAATAAAAGCATGGATGAATATGGATGTATATTCTTTTATCTTGATTTTTAAAAAAGATTTATTTATTACATATATAAGTGTTCTGCCTGCATATAAGCCTGCAGGCCAGAAGAGGGCATTAAAACACATTATAGATGGTGGTGAGCCACCATGTGGTTGCTGGGAATTGAACTCAGGACCTCTGGAAGAGTAGCCAGTTCTCTTAACCTCTGAGCCATCTCTCCAGCCCCCATTATCTTGATTTCCTTAAAAAGCACTAAGACTATATAAATAACTGTAACAATGCACAATAGTGTTAATACGTATAACAAATATGGGGAGAATGGATATGTTCTAAGGTTCTAATGTGCTACAATGTACAATATAAATCCTACGGAGATCAGTAAAGAATATCTTTAAGTTATTAACACATTAACTTAATGCTAAGCCAGTTTTTTAAAAATAAGAATTAAGAACAAAAAGGCACACAACAAACGAAAAAGGCAAAATGGCAGACATAAACCAAAGCATGTAAATAACCATAAATGCGAATAGATTAAGAAGACAACGACCAAACTAAAATGCTGTCAACAGAAGACACTTTAAACTCAAAGACACAAAATGAATGGAAGTCACTGGAAGGGAGAAGGCATGCCTTGTGAACAATCATAAGATACCTTGTTATCAAACCATGCAGACCTTCACAATATTGTGAGAGTCAAGGATATCTTACAGCAACTGAGGAGTAGCTCTATCTAGGAGATTCCACAGCTAATGTGAACACGTCTTATAATGAAGCCCCAAAATAGATATGATAAAACCCACAGAATTAAAAGGAGAAATGAAAACCCCAACAGCAATAAGTAGGAGACTTCAATACAGGACTTTCAATAATTAACAAACAAATATGCAGAAAAGTATGTATTAGTTTCCTCCTAATGATCACCAAATATTTGACAAGAAGTAACTTAAAGCTGGGCATAGTGGAGCACTCTTTTAATCCCTTTAATGCCTTTCAGCTTTCAGAATCAGAGGAAGAGGAATCTCTGAGTTTGAGGCCAGCCTGGTCTATCTACATAGTGATTTCCAGGAGAGCCAGGGCTACACAGTGAGACCCAGTCTGGTGGGACGGGGGTTGAGGGGGATGATGTATTTGCTAACAGTTTGAGAGTAGTCCATCATGACAGACAAGGAAGGCATGGTGGAGTTTACAGTGGTTGGAGTTTGTGGCTGGGACTCCTCACAATTTGGCAGACCAGAAAGCCGGAAACCTCACCTGGAAGAGAGACAATTTTCTATACACCCCAGGAGCACCTGCCCAGGGACAGCACTGCCCACAGTGGGCTAGGCCCGTCCACATCAATCACTAATCAAGAAAACACTTCACAAGCCTGTTTACAGGCAATCTTAAGGAGGCATTTTCTCAACTGAAATTTCCTCTTCTCAGATGACCCCTGCTTGTGTCAAGTTGACAAAACAACCAGGACATTTTACAGACCATATACTCTATAAACAAACATCAAAAAATTGAAAAGAATTTCAAGCATACCAACAACGTTCTACAACCACAGTAGAATTAAATTAGAAATCAGGTACAGAAAGCACTTTGGGGAATTCAGTCATCTGGAAATTAATGTCCTCTTAAATAACCAATGGGTCGAAGAAAATCAGAGATGAATAAAAACAAAAGGAGAACATACCAGAATGTATTACATGAATCAAACCAATACACCAAAGAATTTTGCAGCTACAAATGGCTACATTAAAAAGATAAGAAAACATTTTTAGAAACACAGAAACAAGGCTTCTTAATTAAACACCATAAAGAAAAAAACACAAGGCACAAATTGGGGGGAAATGTTTCCTATAAGGTGCTTTGCCAACAAGCCTGATGGCCTGATTTAACTAGGGAAGCCCACATGGGTAGAAAGAACAGTGTTCCCACAAGCTGTCCTCTGGACTTCACAAGGTTGCTTGCTATATGTATATACACACGTAAATATTTAAACACATAAAATAAATATAAATCAAAGTAAAAATTGTAAATGAGTTCTTAGCCGGAGTGGAAAGGGATAAGAGAGGGGGCTGGAAGGACACACTCCAAACACCTGTATGAAACTGTCAAAAAATAATTGTTTTAAAGAATTCTCCAAAATAAGAGAATTCCTGCATACATGCCCACACTCAAAAACCAAACCCAGGGCCTCCAACAAACATGCTGGAGAGTGAGCTACCACTGAAGTTACGGCCTCTGTGCCATTCAAATACCCTCTGAAAGAACAACACAGGGTGAAGAGATAGCTTAGTGGTTAAGGTGCTGGCAGGAGTCACCATGCAAGCTTGGGGACTAGCATCAGATGCCCAGTAGCTAACCTGTAATTCCAGTTTGGAAGACCCAAAACCAGCTGGTTAGTAGGACCAACTCTAGATTTTATTGAAAGATGTCACAATGGGTAATATGGAAGAAGATGATTCCCACAAACTTTAGCCTGTAATTCCAGTTTGGAAGACCCAAAACCAGCTGGTTAGTAGGACCAACTCTAGATTTTATTGAAAGATGTCACAATGGGTAATATGGAAGAAGATGATTCCCACAAACTTTAGCCTCCACACGTACCCCCCACATAATGCAAAAATACATGAAAATGGAAAAAGAAATGACAGTTTTTAAAATGACAAATTTACACTCCCTAAAAGATATCCAAGAAGCTAATAAACTTCATGAAAAAGTGCCACCTTTCCACATTTAAGAAAATTAAATGTACTATGAGCAGTAATTATGAGGTTTAGCAACTGCGAAACTGTCTTGCTCTGGTGTGAGTTTAAATAATTGTAGAGGCCGTGCACGTGGTGGGGGAAGCTGGTGTATGGGAAATCTTTGTACTTATGTTCAGTTTTCTTGTGAATCTCAAACTGCTCTAAAAAATAAAGTCTGTTTAATAATAAAAATAATGTAAATGAAAATCAAAACCACAAAGAAATACCAGTCCACATGCACCAGAATAGTTTAAGTGGCAATCCCAGTTGTGTGTAGTGATGTTGCACAGCGGGAGATCTCATATGGGACTGTCAAACACCAGAAAACTAGCAGGATCTTCTAAGGCAAACACAATCTGTAATCCAGCAGCTTTGCTGGTAGGTACATATTAAACAGACATTAACAGTGCATGAAGAGGACGGTATATACATGTCTTAAACACTACTAGGAAGCCAGGCTGTGGTGGCACACTCCTTTAATCCCAACACTTGAGAGGCAGAGGCAGGCCAGCACAGCCAAGGTTACATAGAGAAACCCTGTCTCAAAAAACAAACAAACAAAAAACCAAAAAATCATAACAAAAGGTCAGGAGCTGAATCCAATAAAGGTATAAAACTTTATACAATGGAAAATATAAAAATATCTAAATGTGAGGAAGGAACTGTTTGCATCTGGTGTAGCAGAGGCGACATCAATACCACTTATTCTAATGTCTTAGATATAGATGTTAAGAAAAACTGACAATAGGATTTTGATACAAATATCAACTAAATCCAATCTCGCTAGTGATCAAGACCTTCCAACTGAAACAAGACACCGTCAACCAGCAGCTAACCCTCCCTTCTCTAGAGGGCTTTTGCTCAGACCTCCGTGACAGAAACTCGATTACTTCCTCCCCACTCTATTTTAAGGAACTTAACTTGCCTCACTGGAAAGAGGCTGTGCCCCCTCAATCCCCAACTGTCCTAACTGGAGTCTAAGCACTACCCATCCCAAATCTTACTCATCTCTTTTGCTTAAGTTTTCTTTGAGCAACCAAATGACTGATGACTTTAACAGCTTGCTGGAACATATACCACAATTACACACTAATTCATGTTCACCACAGAGGTCAAAGCTGGGAATTCATACACTATCCAGTCCATCTCAGAAATAGGCTGCAATCTGAAAACTACTTGCTGAATGAATGTTTTTAAAAATGCCTGGCTCTTCAGATGAAAGTGCTTGCTACACAGGCCTAACAACCTACGTTCAAGGCCTGGAACCTACATGAAAAGTAACTCAGAGTCAGTGATACATATCTGTGATATCAGCATTAGAGGATTCAGCGACAGATGTGCCCAGAAGCTCAGGGGCCATCTAGCCTGAAATTCACTGAGCATTTGTTCAGGGGAACCAAGAGACCCTCCTTCAACAAGAAGCAAAGTTGTTCTCTGGAGACACACACACACACACACACACACACACACACTTTTTTCCAGAACACACCTCTCCAGCATTTCTTCATCTCCAGAGGCAGAATTCATCCCAGCATCAAAGCAGGAAAGCAATGGAGAAGTACCTCAAGGCAGGCTGTGCAGTGTGAATACTGCAGGATCTACACAGACCAGCTTGGTCATAGAGGCCAGAGAGAGGAAGGAGGCCAAATGAAGTAGAATTAATGCAAGCTGTCTGATAAAAAGAGAAACAAAAAACTGTGTATGGATACTGTTAAAATTTTTTCACCTGTGTCTAAATTGTGATCTGTGTAATAGTGCCAATTCTGGGAGAGTGCTTTCCTATACTTACTTTGTAAAAAGTGCTGGGTTAATTCTACAACACTCGTGTACACATGCATACACAGAGAGAGGGACAGAGACAGAAACAGTGACAGAGGACAGAGAAAAAATTGTAAAGAAAAAAAAAACCAGTATAAAGGTATGCCCAAGATCATACAAGTAAGAAATGATGGGAAGAGCCGGGCGTGCTGGCCTTTAATGCCAGCACTTGGGAGGCAGAGGCAGGTGGATCGCTATGCGATCGAGACCAGCCTGGTCTACAAAGTGAGTCCATGATGGCCAAGGGTACACAGAGAAACTCTGTCTCAAAAAACCAAAAAAAGAAAAAAAGAAATGATGGGAAAACACACATCTAACCCCATCATACCACCTACAAAAGCAAGGATTTAATCAAGTACCCGTTGCTACAACTAAGAATAAGAGACAGCACAAGCCCTCCTTGTGCTTTAAGGATTATTGCTCTAAAGCTTAGTAATGAATAGCACAAGCATGTTTCTAATGTGATCAATCTTCACACACACACACACACACACACACACACACACACACACACACACACACAGACAGGAACTGCTAGGCACTGCTGATGCACACCTATAATCCTAATACTTGGAAGGCTGAGGCGTGAACCAGCCTGGACTACTAAGCAAGACCCTATGGGGGCAGGGGTGCCCAGAAAAAAAAAATCTATAGATTAGTTAAATTAAGAAATTACAGTAAGTGCTAAAACCTTAGCTAGTACCGGATTCAACATAAAATACACTTATTTAAAAGTATTATCTTATATTAACTTTCTACTTGAAAATACTTTCAACACATAGTATCAATGTTCAAAAAGTCGGTATCGTCATATACCATTTAATACAGGGCATGTACTAAGAAATGTACTCCTTGGGCCATCTGAGTCTCATACAAACATCAGAACAGTAACACAGACTGTACACATGTGTGGCCTGTCCTTGTGGTGCATGGTAGCCTTTAAAATTACAAAATTTAGTTTAAAACAGATTAAGAAATACCTGGAGCAACTCTAACAAAGCACAGATAAATTGGATTATATACGTGTATAGTCTTGAGTAGGCAGCTCTGGTTACGTGCAAAGCATATGTTAAAAATACCTAAACCTGGTATTGTAGGGTAGGCTGAACCCTACCCTAGCTTATAAACACAGGTCCATCTCATACACTGCTGGCACAGGAGCTAAAAGAAAAAAAAAAAAAGACAGAGAAGAATTTGACAGTTTACCAAATCATCAGAGAAATTTACCGAAAACCCACTGGTGATTTGAATTTAGTCTTCTAAAAACATTTTAAAGCTTTACTCTCTCATTTTATCACTCATTAATACAGCCACAAACGGGGCTGGAGAGAGGGCTCAGAGGTTAAGGGCACTGACTGCTCTTCTAGAGGTTCTGAGTTCAATTCCCAGCAACCACATGGTGGCTCACAACTATCTATAATGTGATCTGATGCCCTCTTCTGACATGCAGGTGAAATACTATATACATAATAAATAAACAAACATTTTTTAAAAAAAATCCTAAGTAGTATCAATAGTTTTAATATAGCCACAAAGTAACAAGATAAAAAGGAAAAAAATTAAATTAATCCCCTATATTAGTTGTTTTTATCATCATCTCTTCCTTAGGAAAACTACACTTCAGTCCATCCAAGTGATCTCAAGGGAGCCTGTTATAGCTTTCTCACTCTATCCAAAACCTTACTGACTATGCCTACATCTTGCCTCCTGGGCCCCAAGATAGTTAAGGAATTGGCAATTCAAATAGATGAGCAGTAACCAAATTTTGACACATGGGCATTACAAAGGAAAAGTTGTCTTTCATTTGTGGTTGCTAAGCTACAGGTAAATGTCTGGCATTCCAGAAGAAAGAAGCTAGAAAATCCATAAGTGGAAACAGAGAGACCCAGAGATAATAGCTGGGATCTTGGATCTAGTTGCTTCCAAAGTCATTCCACACTCCTCCACACACAATTCCCAGTTATATGAATAAAGCTGTTATGCTGTGAACACAAGTAACTAAAAAAAATCATGACTAAGCTGGGGGGAATATGGCATATGCCTATTCCCTGGTACTTAATGTTAATCCTGGTGCTTAAATGCTAAAGCACAAAAGATTTCATAATGAAAACCAGCCTATAAAAAACAAAATCAGAACATGAACTAAGAGTAAGAGGCACACACCTTAACTCCCAGGGCTCTGGAGGTACAGGCAGGCCAGACTCATCTATGTAGCAAGTTCCAGAGCAGTCAAGAGCTACATGGTGAGACCATGTCTCAAAACAAAACAAACCACTAACACACTAGCTTGGGAAGAACAGTAAGTAGCATTGTCAGACAGGTAAGACTCTGTACGTGAGTGTGGTCCAGACTGAGTAAACCTCTGTGTAGTAAGACATTCCTTCACTTCTGAACCTCTGTACAGACCTCCTCATCTGCAGACAGGGATGTTAACAGTACTCACATCCTATGGCTGTCAGAAGCAAATGAGCTCAGAGGCCAGAACACTGAGAAGCAGTTGTATCTTTAAGTAAATTAAGCCATTTTTTAAAGTATACAAACTTGACTAATTAGTGATGTTTACCAAAACACTTTTTTGAAGGGGAAAAAAAGCATTTTAAGGGATGACTGCTACTCATGAAAATGAAAACAAAAAAACAAAAAACAAAAACAAAACAAAAAGCCCACATGTCTTTGGTCTCCTAAGACAGTGGAGTTATTATTAGCTTAACACAAACCTCTCTGACCTTCCCCAGTGGCACTACATTTATCATCCAAAGGAAAGTACACACACTGTGAGTAGGAAACCATGAAATTACACTTAATACCAACACTTCTCAGACAGGTCTTCAGAATATAAAGCTAAAAGCAGCTTGATGTTTTCTCCAGCTAATTAGTTTCTAAGGAAAGGTACAGTTTAGAAATCTGTGTATAGCCACATAAAATGAAAAGAAACAAATATTGTAAGTCACTTAAGAAAACTATTTATTTGGCTTTGTAATGATCTGGAGAATATAACATGTATTTAAGTACAAAAATAACTTGCCTTCTTAAAAGTCACCAAATATCAGACCTCATGATGAAGCTACCTTGGGAAGAGTGAATACTGAATTTAACCCACCACCTAGATTTGTTCAGTGGATCCTTCTACTCCAGGCTTTCAATGTATGTTAACCCGTTCAACCTCTCATTAGATTTATCAAATCATTTTTAAAGCAACATTAGAATTAAAACTACATTTAAAAAAAAACTGCATAGGTGGCCCAAACTGCATGTCAAGCTTTCTCTGCCTATATTGAACATTAATAAAAGTCAAGGATCTTCCACATCACAGCTTTGTCCAGGGCGCCTTTTCCCTCACAAGGAAATGCTTTGTTCAAATGTTTACCTGCTACAACCCAGAGGGATTATAAGGCAAAGAAAAAAAGATAAATTGAACTCCAAATTAGATTATCAAACATGAAGAGATTTTTCCAATAATGTATCTCTAACATTTTCCATGAGTGCTCTAAATTTATCTTTTTACAATTAGCACAGCTTGTTCAGCTTCCTAAACTGAGGGGTGGAGTTCATTACATCTTCATGCATGTATACAAGTCATGCCAAAAAAATTAACAAAAATTTGTAAACTGAATGAATGTCAAAAAGGTAGCTTTGTATTAAAATGAGAGAGAAAGGAACCAGTGAAATTACTCAAAGCCAGACCGTGCTCTCTCAATCCACTACCTTAGCCTTTCAATAACTGTGTTTCCCTTGAGATAGGGTCCCACTATGTAGCCCAGTGGTGAGATTACATGTGTAAACTACATTTGTTCCTCACAAGAATTTTTGAGCTGGAAGACATACATCAGTGCCTCTAATCAGCCCTAACAGTGAACTACCCAGACACATTTTATCTTTAAGAAACTGTTGCCGAGTATAAGAGAAAAGCCACAAACCTTACAAGAGCTCTGAATTTTGGTCTCAACTGTCTTACAGTGAAAGCCTAGGTAAATTGTCTACATTCCCTCAGCTGCAAATGCAAGATGTGTACTAGACTCCTCCCACAGTACCTGCAGTCCTGTGCTCTTCATCTCATGAAACTGAGCACTTGTCCAAGGTCACACAGGCAGTTAACAGCAAATCAGAGGCTGTATACATCAGTCATGCCGTGTACACCACACTGCTTTTCTCTTTCTCATTTCAACCAGGAAAGGCAGCAAACAGGGAGCGAGCTCAAAGCTCATCCTTGACTACACAACTACTCTGGGGCCAGTATGGACTAAACAAAACAAACAAACCAAAAATCACAAACAAAATAAAATTTTAAAAAATACACTAAATGTTCATTTTGTTTGTTACTTTAATTTATTATAATTTATTCAGATTACATCCCTCACTTGTATCTTTCCATCCCCACCCTCCCACCTCTAAATGTTCATTTTATAAACCTACTTATTCAATGAATCAGGCATTAAAAAACAAAAACAAAACTGGATTTTTAAGACAGATGCAGTGGCACACTCTGTGATCCCAGTACTTAGGGAAGCAGAGACAGATGGGTTTCTGTGAGTTTGACGCCAACCTAGTCTACAAAGTGAGACCAGGACAGGCAAGGTTACACAGAGAAACCGTCTCAAAAAAACAAACAAACAAGAACCCAAAACAAAATGAATTTTAGCTGGGCATGGAGGTGCATGGTGGATCTCTTGAGTTTGAGGCCAGCCTGGTGAACAAGGAGAGTTCCAGGACAGCCAAGGCTACACAGAGAAAAACCCTGTCTCCAGTAGCAAAACAACAACAACAACAACAACAAAAACAAAAACAAACAAAAAAAAACAGGGGGGGCACACGGGGGGGATTTTAAGTGAAGTCTCAGGCTGGAAGTGTCATTACATTTACTAAACTGACCTCAGCAAAATCAGACAAGGGACTGAAGAGACAGATCATAGGTTATGCAATTAGGACCAGAGTTTAGCTCCCAAAACACACAAAACAAGCTAGGTAAAGACCAATAACTCTGACAAACTGGACGCTCTGGCTTCTGCACCCAAAGATGTGTGCACCTGACCCCCATCTCTTCTTCAGTGAGCAAACATTCACAAAGACAACCACACTTACAAATAAATCATTTTAAAATGTGAAGAGAAGCAGGGCGTGGTGACGCACGCCTTTAATCCTAGCACTTGGGAGGCAGAGGCAGGCGGATCTCTGTGAGTTCGAGGTCAGCCTGGTCTACAAAGCAAGTCCAAGGCAGCCAAGGAAACACAGAGAAACCCTGTCTTGAAAATACAAAACAAAACAAAACAAACCCCCAAAAATGTGTGAAGAGAATGTATGCCTAACTTCCCAATGCCTAAAATATCTAACATACAAAAAAGATTATGTTCCAAATAAAATTAAAGAATGAACTGCTGTTTAGTAATTACAAGTACAATCCTTGGAATATAAAAATCAAAATTCTTGATTTTATTTTATATCCAGGTTATATTTAATGTATATTGTTTAATTCAAGAGAGATTAATTTAAACATTTTCCTCCATGTTTCCTCATTTTCTGACTATATTTTTAAAAGCATTAAACAGCTTAAGCATATTACTTCTAAAATCGTATAAGCAATTACAAACAAAAAAGAAGACTATATTTTTAATTTCTCTTTCAAAATTGAAAACTGGCCCCCCAAAGTATTCTAAAATCCTGAGCTCAGTATATTATACTCTACTAAACTGGACCATTAGCAGTACTCAGTTCTCTAAATGTCTCCAAAGTTTATTATATTTTACAGAGAACTTAGCAACATTTCAACAAGACTGATCCTGTTGACTCCAGAAAATCCTCAGAGAAAAATCACAACAAAATGAAGACAAATAATAAAACCAACAATAGATTCGTATTACTGGCTTGAGAACATGCAAAGCATTCATGGGTATATAAGTACAGTTTAACTATAATTAGGATTCTTAAAGAAAAAGAGAACGCCAGAATGTTTGTATTTTTAACTTAGATGGAACTCTAACTTGATAAACCTAAGAGCACCTAATAAGAATCTACACCCCAACCCCCAAATGTCTTTGTAGTCTGTGATAATTCTTCAAACACTTCTTCCCACTGTCGGACAAGATTGGTAGCTTAGCAGCTACATGGTTCTTTTATTCTTGTCCAAAATTTATACAAAATTTTTCACCTGCTGATTTAGTTCTGCTTTCTAGACTAGGAGAATGAATCTATTTTCCATTAATGCCTTTGAAATATGTCTCCCAACTTAGACAGCATATATGACCCACTGACTTTCTGTGGCTCCTCAGACGCTTTTGGAGTACAAAGTACTTCCACATTGCCAGTAAACTTTTGAAAAAGTCTTGGGTTTGTTCTGGTTTTTCTTTTTCTTTTCTTTTTTTGGTTTTCGAGACAAAGTTTCTCTGTGTAGCGTTGGCTGTCCTGGAACTCACTTTGTAGACCAGGCTGGCCTCAAACTCACAGAGATCCACCTGCCTCTGCCTCCCAAGTGCTGGGATTAAAGGCATGCGTCACCACCACCCAGCTGTTTTGGTTTTTCTTTCTTTTATTTATTTTTTTTTTTTAAGATTTATTTATTTATCACATATATAGTATTCTGCTTGCAGGTCAGAAGAGGGAACCAGATCTCACTAGAGATGGCTATGAGCCACCATGTGGTTGCTGGGAATTGAACTCAGAACCTTTGAAAGAGCAGTCAGTGCTCCTAACCTCTGAGCCTTCTCTCCAGCCCTGTTTTGGTTTTTCAAGACAGGATTTCTCTGTGTTATCTTGGCTGTCCTGGACTCGCTTTGTAGACCAGGCTGGCCTCGAACACACAGAGATTCATCTGCCTCCACCTCCTGAGTGCTAGGATTAAAGGTGCGTGCCACCACACCTGGCTTAAAAATTCTTTTTATAAATTTGATGTAGTATCAGAAAACAGTCATTCTGAAAAGGCTAAGTACTTCATACACCTCAATCAACACACATCACAACAAGTAGCAGAAGCAAAATCCAGCTGTTCTTCCAATAAGCCAAAAAAAATTTGCAAAAATATAAAACAATACGACTAGATATACTAATTTTTTTCAATTTAAATGATATTTTTTTCACAAAATTTTCACTTAACATGTAACTGGCTTATTATATTTAAAATTAATTAAGACTTTTGAAATTCTCAGGGTTTTTTGTTGTTTGTGTTTTGAGACAGGGTTTCTCTGTGTAGCCCTGGCTGCCCTGGACTTGCTTTGTAGACCAGACTGGCCTCAAACTCAGTAAGTGTGTTGTCCTCCCACCCCCACCTCTGCCTCCTGAGTGCAGGGATTACAGGCATGTGCCACTATGCTCAGCTAAATTCTATTTTAATACAGCAAACATTAATAAATAAATCTATTTGGAGCTGGACAGAGATGGCACACACCTTTGGTTCCAGTACTTGGGAGGCAGAGGCAGGCAGATCTCTATGAGTTGGAGGCCAGCCTGGTCTATAGGGAGAGTTCCAGGACATCCAGGGCTACACAGAGAATCCCTATCTCAAAAACACAAAACATAAATTAATTAATTAATTAATAAGCAAGCAAGGAAACTATTTGGGATCCTTAGTAATATTAAACAGAATAAAGGAGTGCTAAGACCAAAAAGTGTAGGGGACTGGAGAGACAGCTCAAAGGTTAAGAGCACTGACTGCTCCTCCAGAGGTCCTGAGTTCAATTCACAGCAACCACATGGTGGGTCACAACCATCTATGTGATCAAGTGTCCTCTTCTGGCCTGCAGGTGTACATGCAGACAGAGCACTGTATACATAGTAATAAATAAATAAATCTTTAAAAAAAAAAAAAAAAAAGACCAAAAAGTGTATAACAGCATAGCATCTCTCAGATTTCCAGGCCTCTACCCTGAGTTTTCTTGTCTCATAAGCAGGAGACTGATGAAGAAAGAAAGGGTACTCTGAATTTTCAATCATTTGATTCTTAGCAATAATGAATTTAAAAAGTAACCATATGTTAACATGCAAAAGACAAGGAATAGAACTAAAATCTGCTTATTCAGCTGGCAATACACTAGGTTACTAGATTTCAACAAACTGACCTTTCCTTGAAATGTGTCTTCTCCCCACCCCACCCCCACGCCCGTTTTTTCTTTTGTTGTCATTTGAGACTGGGTAGAGACCCAGTGTAGCTCTAGCTGTCCTGGGACTCACTATGTAGGCCCACAAAGATTTCTTACTGAAGTCTTAATTTTTTAGCTCTTCACCCCTTAATAACAAGATTATAGGCAAAAGAATGAGTTGGAGATTACAGGCCAAAAACCCAGGAGAATCTCTGATCAGCACCTGTGAGAAACTTTCCAAACTAATAAAAACAAACAAAACAAAACAAAACCAAAAAACTCTGGACTCAGAGCAAAAAACAAAACAAAACAAAAAATCCAACAGCTTATCCCACAAGTATCATAAAGATCCTGAGGATCAGCCAGAGGCAGTGGGGCACGCGGCAGAGGCCAGCCAGCCTGCTCTACAGAGCCAGTTTGGATAACAGAGAAACTATAAATAAATAAATAAATACAAAGAAAAAAAAAAACTACTGGAGATCTAAGAGATTCCTAAACTACTTATCTAAAGATATTGTTTCTCAAAGCAAATGAAACCATATGCATGTAACGGGAGTCACAGCAAGAAGGGTTAAAAGAGAGCCAACTATACAACAAAGATAATCACATTACCTTTTTAGATTTTTGGAGTCAAATATATCAAAATTTCAAAATAACTTTTACAGACACACACTTTCAAAGTTTAATTTGCTTAAAAGAAGTACACCAAGGGTTCAAGATAAGGTTTAGCTAGCTAGGACTGGTGGCACACGCCTTTAATTCCAGCATTTAGGGAAACAGAGGCAGGCGGATCTCTGTGAGTTTTCGGGCAGCCTGGTCTACAAAGCAAGTTCAAGGACAGTCAGGACTACACAGAGAAACCCTGTCGTCTTGGAGAAAAGAAAAGGAAAAGCAGATATGGCTCAGCAGTTAGCAATACAGCTTCGTGGCAGCTCACAACTATCTGAAAGTTCCAGGGGATCCAAAACCTTCTTCTGACCTCGTCTGCATGAGGCATGATAAAAGGCAGACACACACAAAGGCAGACAAAACGCGCGTGTACATAAATAAGGATTTAAAAATTAAGTAACTGACAAAAACGGTTCACAAACAGGGGGCTGGAAAGATGGCTCAGAGGTTAAGAGCACTGAATCAATTCCCAGCAACCACATGGTGCCTCACACCATCTATAATGTGATCTGATGCCCTCTTCTGGCCTGCAGATATACATGTAGGCAGAGCACTGTATACATAATGAATTTTTTTTAAAAAGGGGGGGTTCACAAACATACATGTACCTAAACAGCTTTTGAACTTGACATTTTTCTGTGATTTCACATTAATTTGGCTCAGGTTTTCAAGAAACAAAGCCTGTACTCTTGATACATTCACTCAATACTTCAAATCAAATTCCGTCAACACTTCTTCCTAGTCCTCCCTTGAAGTCAAAAGTTCTCAAACTTAGTTTATGCAGCATTAACATATAAACCTGCAAAAGGTACTAAACACTTGTATAAAAAACGAGGACTCTAGCCAGGTGTGGTGTCACACATCTGTAGTCCCAGCACTGGGAAGGAAAAGGCAGTAGGATCTCTGTGAGTTCAAGGTCAGCCTGGTCTACGAGGCGAGTCCTGGACAGCTAAGACTACACAGAGAAACCCTGTCTGAAATTTAAAAAAAACAAAAATTTAAAAACTGGGGCTCCACTCAACGATAAAGATCTCCATCTCGATCCTTGGGGCTTCCTATAGATAATTTCTGTTGACATTGGTAAAATCTAAGACTAAGGTACCAAGCCTCAAAATGAATAGAGGTTAGGATTAACAGTTTTAATTTACAGGATTGTTAGTTTAAAAAAAAAATAGAAAGAACTGTCCAACAATGAATGACCTTATAGATTATGAGAGCTGGGGTGTAACCCTGTGGTAGAGCACTCACCCACTTTATGTAAGGTCCTACAGAGAAGGAAGGAAAAATCGGCATCAAGCGTAACTTTCACAAATCCATATCCCATGATTTCAAGTACTAACTGTTATCTTAGGTTAACAGCAACAAAAAAGCAAAAACTACAAACAAAGCTGCTGGGGGTGAGGTGTTCTGGTTATTTGGAACTTTGAGTTAAATTATTCTAACCACTCAGAATTTCTCAACATCAGGAATGGCTCAGAACAGATGAGAAGTTTAGCTCGAGCTGACCTTCCTCAGAAACTCCATCTGAATTTGGTGGCTGCCAAATTCCCAGGACTGATAACAGATGTCAACTGTTAAGCCAACACCATGCCCTTAGCAGATTATCTCATAAAGGTCTTGACTCATAGTAATGGCTCAATAAACACTTGAGAAATGAGGAATTATTTTTCAAAGGTATAGTACTTTAGAAACCAAGATAGTCTTTCGAAACTCACAATCGCTAAGGCATCTTAATGAAACTACAAAGTGGAAATATGCTACAAGCACCAGCTGCTCTAATTTACAAAACACACTTTAAACCATTTACTTACAGATTTTCAAGTTTATGCATGTACACAAACATCTTATAAATTTTCAAGTGCAGAAAGAAAAACTCAGATGTGTTAAATTTAAGCCATTCAATAAATAAGTCTTTATCTTCTAGTAATGAAAAAATCAGTGTCAGGGTGATAGGAAAGGGGGGAAATGCCTGTCAATGTAGTCGGCATGTCTAATGGATGCCATAAATCATACCTTCCCATGAATTTTTAGAGCATATTCATGTCAATCTTTGAGCCTATTGTCACTTTCACACATGCTCACGGGAACAAAATGACAAAGAATGCTGTGCCTGAACCACTGGATCCAGGAATGAAACATGTGATTAGCAATTATCAAGCCTCTGGGTAATAAATATGGACATATTTTCAAAATACATTAATCCTAACACTCCTACGTAAATCGAAGCTCTGAATTTCTTTATCAGGTTCACTATACTATTGGACTTCCAAACCTTTTTTTTTTTTTTTTTGAAGGTGCCGATAATCTCCTTGTGTGAGACAACTGAGAGAGAACCCATTTACCAATAGCTAACGAATAAGGCTACGTATTTTCCAGACAAAAGCGCGTTAAAATAGATCCGATGCACGTTTATTCTTCCTTGGTAAATTGAGTGGCCCTCCCCCCAAAAAAATCCATTTTATGTAGTATACTTAAAGTTAAATGCAGCAAGTTCAAATTTTAGTCAAAAGCACTTAGATGCCTTACTAGCTGTGTGACTGCTACATCTGGTGGCAGAACACTTGCCTGCAAGAAGCCAGAAAACTTAGAAAACAATTGTAACCGACCTCGGTGCGTGTTCTGCACAAACCTTCACGCAGGAATTTCCCACAAAACAAAACACACACACACACAAACCACAACCGCTGGCAGAGAAGAGCCCTACTTGCACCCTTGAGCATAACGTACAAACGCGCAGGAGCCGATGGGGAAAAGGAAGGAAAGTTGCAACCATCTGGAGGGGTGGCTCGGGCAGCCTTGCCCACGAGTCGCTCTGCCGTTGGGGATCGCTCTAGGGGCCGCGCGGGGGATCCGAGGCTGCCCAGAGCATTCCGGCGGCGGGCGAGGGGCATCCTCCACGTCCCGGGCGGCCCGGCTGGCGGCGCGGGGGACCGCCTCTAGGGGAGGAGTGCGGGCTAGGGGAGGGGGCTCGCGCACCAGGGCTGCACCGCGAGGGCAAACCCACCCGAGCCCCGAGGCCGGGAGGCTCAGGGAGCAAGGGCAGGCCTCCCGCCTGCCCGCCCGCCCGCTCACCGCCACCCCCACCAATCCACCCCCCCCAACTCCAGCCCGGGGGTCCGCGCGAGCCGAGGGAGCCCCGGCGGGAGGACGCCGCAGCGCTTACCTTCCCTGGGCCTCCCGGATGGCGGCGTGTGATTCAGCAGGGACCTGGCCGCCGCCGCCGAGCCCGGGGTTGGAGACGTGGAGAGCCGGGACCAAGATGGCTGCCCCTCCAAACTTCCACTGCTACTTTGGACACTCATCAAGCTACTTTCTGGGAGCCCGACTCCCCCCCTGCGACGGCGGCGGCACCGGCACCCGCCTCCGTCATGGCGGGGGCCGCGCTGAGGGCGAGCGCGGGCGCGAGGGCTGGGAGGGGAGCGCCGCGCCGCCGGGGGAGCGCGCCGGGCGGAGGGCAGGCGGGGAGGGCAGCGCTGAGGGGAGGCAAGGGGCCGGGGCCGCGGGGCCGGGGCCGGAGCGCGGGCGGAGCGCGGACCGCGCCGGCCGAGGCCACTTCCGCGGGCGGAACCTGCCGGCACCTCTGCAGTGCGTCGGGCCCCGGCGTCGCCCGGGCGGCGGCGGGCGGTGGGTGGCGGCTGAGGCGGCGGGGTAACCTCTGCATCAGTTACGGGCGGCGGCGGCGGCGGCGTCACGCGCCGCCAAGGCAAACACTATCGCGAGGCTCCTGCGCCTCCGGTAGCGGCGGCGGCGGCGGCGGCCGCGGGGCCGGCTGGGGAAGGGGGGGGAGAAGGGGGAGGGGGCAGAAGGGGGGAGGGCCCTGCCCGGGCGGGGCGAGGGCGGGGGAGGGCGCGAGCGCGCAGGGGAGGCGCGGGACCCGCGGCGCGTGGCGGCGGAGTCGCGTGCGCGGGGCCGGCCGGAGGGAGGCGCGCCCCCGCTGCCACCTGCCTCCCCCCCCTCCCCTCGCCGCGGCGCGCCTGCTCCGACGCGCGCCCCACACCCAGCCTGCCCGAGACGCCTCTGCTCTCGCCCGGCTCGGGAGCCTCAAAATGGAACTGAAAAGTTGAGAGTTGCCTCTTTGCCTCTCACGGGGAGGGAAAGGGGAAAAAAAAAAAAAAAAAGCCAGTGTGCGCTTACGGGTCTGCAAAACAGGAGTCGTCACGGAATAAAAGACCTAAGAAAATAAAACTTTCCTTAAAAACAATCTACCAAAGGAATTGAGAAATTCTACCGGTGGGGTGGGTAGCCCATGTGTGTGGTAGAGCTTTCTTTGTTTTCACAGAAGTAGAAAAATCTAGACTAAATTTTTTGACTACTGAATTCACATTTAAAAAAAAAAAAAAACACCTATAACGTTCATCTTGAAGAAAATATGGTTTCTAGAAATTTCCAGTTTCTGGTGCCGCTGTTGAGTATTGACAACAAATTCCCAAAACAAATTACAGCATTTGCTAAAATTTATAGATAAAAGCGTAGCTTTCTCTACACCCACATACACACACACCAGCGACTGGCCATCTTGTTCATAAAAGAACAGTCTAGTAGTCCAGGAGAAATACGACAAGGTTATTGCTCTCTTTAAACAACTAAATTGAATAGAACACTAAAAAGATTACACTATAGAGCAACTGTGCGGGCATAAGGAAATGACATGATTACCAGGGGGACAAAAATGTCATTTCTATTGTCTATTTTTATGACTTTGCATTTCTCATAGTAATGTTTTCTTCAGATAAACTATCGTCCCAGAATAGAGCCTTGGTTGTCAGTTATCTCCAGGAGTCACCGGAGTGTTCCTGGGCTTCTTCTGGTTTTTGTCACATTCTGCCTTTGAAACCCAGGAGCCGACACAAATTAAACAACTGGATTGAAGCAGAATGGACTCGCTGTAAAGTGCATGTCTTTGGTTCACACTGTAGGGTGCACACAGCTCTGAAGCTCCCTGTACATTCAGTGGTGACTATCTGTTGCCTTCACAACCCTCTTGTACCTACCCCTTTGAGGATCCCCCCTGCTCCATCCGCCTCAGAACCACTTATCCACTCCCTATGCTATGGAGTAAGTTAACTGTTCTTGAATTTCAGATGAAGCGTACAGTGTTTATTATGTCCGGTTTCTCTCAACATAGTTATTTTAATTGCCACATGGTTGCATTTTCTTGTGTGACTGTGTCGTGCTTTATCCCTTCAACTTTGGCCATTTGCCTTCAACAATTTTTGCTTCCAAGTCTCTGAATGGACATACCGCATCCATTTTCTTGGTCGCATACCTATGACCTTCTATGATGTGTAAATAAATATGCACTCTTTCTGTTTGCTTCGTCTTTCGTGTGCCGGAGATAAAGCCCAGTGCTTCATACATGCTAGGCGAGCACTCCACCCCGGCCCCTCTTTTGTATTTTAAGAGTCGTCTTAGGCTGCAGATTGTATCGTAAAGAACATAGGACAGGAAGGAAGTCAAGAGACCTGACATTAATGTCAGCAAGTGAAAACAAAAATCTCTATTTCTTTCCCATATGTAACAATGAGGCTAGACTCACGGAGAGACCCCTTCCAATTCCAAGACTTTAATTCAGAGTTCAGTTCCTCATAAACTGTAAATAAATGCCAAGGCAGACAAGCAAGGTGGCTCACATTCTTAATCCCAGCATGTGGATGGCTGAGGCAGGAGGATTGCTTTGAGTAGCAAGCTAGACTGGACTACAAATACCTTCCTGACAACATTGTCCAGAGCCATTATTGGCCTTGTTGCCACCTGAGCTGGGGTTTATGAAGTCCCTGTTGGTTTGTTTTGTTTTTTGAGACAGGGTTTCTCTGTGTGGCCTTGGCTGTCCTGGACTCACTTTGTAGACCAGGCTGGCCTTGAACTCACAGCGATCCGCCTGCCTCTGCCTCCCTGGAGGCCTGCTGCGATTAAAGGGATGCACCACCACGCCCAGCTCTTGGTTTGTTTTTAATGGTGGCTAGAGGACCACAGAGCGTACAGAAACAGGTTACTTCAGTTGTACTTTGCCAGTGGCTGCTGCCTGAGGAGGACAGCTGAGTGTTCCATCTCTGCCTTCTTGTACCTTAGGATGAAGCTAACACTCACCAGCTTCTAAGAGGCCTCCTCCAGTAACAAGGAGAGAATCAGAAAAAAACGCCTTAGTTTAAAATGGAAAGCCACACACCATCCAAACTCATGCCTTCAAAAAAAAAATACCAAAGGGCAGTGGCAGAATTTTCATACTGTGTTATAGTAAGTCAAAACTGAGGATGATCTCTATTTGTAAGTTTATACCAAGAAAAAAAAATGACAAGTCAAAAAGTTAACTACTAGTGTAGGTTGTGAGATTATATACTTACTGTTTCTACCTCTGTACTTCCCCAAAATTGTATATAACAAACTGTATATTTTTATATTCAGGAAAAGTTCATTAAATGACTTTTAAGTAATTTGAGCATCAAATGTCTCCAGACAAAAATATAAGTAGGTAGTTTTATAAGCTGTACAGAGATGCTGACTTACTCCCCAGCTCCTTGGTAGCAGAGACCAAGAGTCCAAGGCCAGCTGGATCATATATCAAGAATCTGTCTTGAAAATGGTGTGTGCCTGTGTGTGTGTCAACTTAATTATGCCAAACAGGTAAAATTTTATAAGCAGCAAGTTCACCATACATGTACGTCACACATTCGTGAACACATAGGCATTCAAAAAAAGTCTGATGAATGGCCAGAGTAAATAGATTGCTGAGAGAAAAAAATGTCAGAAGAATCCAAATGCGGACTGAAAGGCACATCTGTCGCCGAGGGGTAGAAGAGAGATCTCAAGAGCAAGAGCACCTCCCTTAGGGGTCTTTGGGCAGTCTTTCTGGCTGAAATACCCTGCAAAGAAAACCAGCATGTGAACACCGCTGCCAACAGAGCATGTAAGAGAAATCAGGAGCCAGCCCTAGAAAGAGCGGGGAGGCAATGGAAGGTCCTGCGCCCTGGACACTTGGCTGGCTGAATCCGGAAGCCTCTAGAGGAGAACCTGGCCCGGGCCAAGGGTTCTGTCAACTCTGTGAAACAAATGAGTTTATGAGGCTCAGTAAAGAGATGAGCAAGCAAAGGGGGAGAGGTCTCCAAGGGTCTCTGAGGGAAACGCATATAACAGGTGGAGACCTGGGTCCTCATCTATAGAGTGACAACAATTTCATAAGACTCTTTTCTATTTGTATTTGGAAGTAAAATTATTTCAAAAGGATCCAACATTATAGATTTTAAAAATCTGGCTCAGGGGTTAAGAGCACTGTCTGCTCTTCCAAAGGTCCCAGCAACCACATGGTGGCTCACAACCATCTATAATGAGGTCTGATGCCCTCTTCTGTCATGCAGGCACACATGCAAACACAATACTGTACACACAATAAATAAATATTTTTTTAAAAATACATTTTTACCGGGCAGTGGTTGACACATGCTTTTAATCCTAGCTCTTGGGAGGCAGAGACAAGCAGATCTCTGAGTTGGAGGCCAGCTTGGTCTACAGAGTGAGTTCCAGGACAGCCAGGGCTGCACAAGGAATTCCTGTCCCCAAAAAACAAAATAATAATAATAGTAGTAGTAGTAGTAAAATTTTCGCCTCTTAATACTTGATTCCTTCTCAATTCACATGAAAATAAATCAATTCCTATGCCATCTGAATCCTTTTCCCCAAGCCAGGAACAAATGAGCCTGACTGAATGAAGATGTCCCTTGTAAGTACTCCATTGAGAGAGATTCTGGAGTGGGTACAAATCACCCTGAACACTGACTGCTCGCCTCAGTTCCCATCTAAATTGGGGTTTAGTCTGGTTGCTGCCCAAACGAGCAGACTTATGTACCCCAAAATGTTTGTAACTTTGCCTAAGAACTTATTCCTGTTTGACCAATAAAAAGCCAACACATCCTGGGCCGGGCAAATGGGGTAGGGGTGGCTAAGGTTCCAGGGCTGAGGAGACAGAGAGGATCTTGGGAAAGGAAGCAGTCAGAGACCGGAAGAGGATGGAAGAGAGTAGAGGGAGAGGGGAAAGAAGGAAGTGGTGGCCATGGGTTATGTGGAGTAAGAAGCATATGGCCGCATGGATGGAGGGTTCAGCCCAGATGAAGAACAGTATTTGGGGTTATGCATGGGAGGTAGCGCCACCGAAATTATTAAAAGCAGATGGCTGAGGTTGAGGCAGGGTCTGGGATACTTGTCCCAATATGGGAGGTAGTTTAGATGATTAATATCTGCCCTGCCCCAGGTGAACCAAGGCTATTTTAAAATATAACAGGTGTCTGTGTCATCATTGACTGCTGGCGGGTTAGGAAAAACTGCCGTCATAATAATTAACCTAATAATAAATATTTATTAGTCCCTACGTCTAAATTAGCCACAACATTCGGCGGTGTCAGAACTGCAGCTCTAAGTCTGCGATGGTGGGGTATTTCCACCTGCAAAGTAAATTAAAACCACAAAGCAGCTTCCTCTCCCCCTCAGAGCTGGTTATTAACTATCAGCCAGCAGACCACTGATCCCTCAGCATATTTTTCATGATCCTCTGCTGTGCCTAAAACTCAGTGAGGGCAAGGCCCCTGCTCTGTCATATTTGCAATTATATTCCCAGAACCCGGCTCCTGCCCAGGATACACTCAGTGTTACAGATCTGTTAAGCCAGTATGTTATATACATAACTAGCCAGCAAGCCCTTGAGCTAACCTTGTAATCATCCGGGTTGGCCACCTATCAGAGGGAGGAAGTGTTTTACTACCCTTCCCCCTCATTGTTGACTAGTGTGTGTGGTTGATAAAGTTCACTGAAACACTATGGAGACAGAGGCATGCGAATTTCTGAGTTTGAGCCAACCTGGTTTACATAGTGAGTTCCAGGACAGTGAGAACCCATCTCAAAACAAAAACAAATGATCAAACAGGAAGAAAGAAAAAGAAAGAAAGAAAGATGTCCTTAAAAAAAGAGAGAGAAAAAAGAAACCAGTTATGCAAAAATAAAGTCAGATTGATATTATTTATAAAATATAAATTTTCCATGAAACATGCTTACATTAAGAATTATGATCATATGATATTTGAATGTAACTGAGCATCCTGGGCTTTAATTAGCTAAATCTGGCAGTACCTGCCCTTTCAAGTTCATAAGTTAGTACCTAGTGAAGTTGAAGATAGATGGCTTGGCAGTTCTGTTCCATGGAGCTACTACAGGAATCCTTGCTCCTGTGCACCAGGGGATAAAAATGTGCTCGGCGTTGTTGTTTGCAGCAGTCCCAGAAGGAAAACCACCCAACATCCATCAATGAGAATGGATGAACAGAGTGGGACCCAACACAAGGATCAGAATGCACACAGACAGCGCTAGTTAAAAAGAGCAAGTGAGAGGTGATGGCTACATAGGATGCAGGTGTAGAGGGGTCTCTTAAGCTCAGTATTCAACATGGATCCAGCTCAGGAAAGGGAAATGGGGGCTGGAGAGATGGCTCAGTGGTTAGGAGAGTGTGCCTCTCTTCCAGATGATACAAGACCAGTTCCCAGCAACCACGCTGGGTAGCTTACAACTATCTGAAACTTCAGCTCCAGGGAATCTGATGCCCTCTTCTGATATAGACAAAGAAAGAAAGAAAGAGAGGGAGGGAGGAAGAAACAAAGAAGAAAGAAAGGAATGAATTTAAATCTTTGAAAAAGTAAAAGAGCCCAACTATATCCACAGATTGCAGCTCTCAGGACACCTGCTCTCCCATCGCAGCATGCTGCCTCAATCAGACAAACGACTCTATCACATTGGATTCTGAAGCACACCCATTTCAAATCTGAACGAGTTTGTTCTACCTGCGCTGTGCAATTCACAAAGCCGCTGCTTGAAGACTCAGGCTTTCACATCCTTTATAAAGATTGTTCTAGAAGGGAGTAGAGAGATGGCTCCATGGTTAAGAGCACTGGCTGTGCTTCAAGAGGACTTGGGGTTGATTCCCAGGAACCAGCAGCTCATAATCGGCTATAACTTCAATCTCAGGGGATTTGACTTTCTCTTTTGGCCTCAACAGGTACCAGGCACACATGTGGTATACAGACATACATACAAGCAAAACATCCATACATATAAAATAACAATTATTATTATGTGAATAATAAAGAGTAATTTTTTTCTTTTCTTTCTTTTTTTTTTTTCTTTCTTTTTTTGGTTTTTTGAGACAGGGTCTCTCTGTGTAGCCTTGACTGTCCTGGACTCGCTTTGTAGACCAGGCTGGCCTCGAACTCACAGCGATCTGCCTGCCTCTGCCTCCTGTAATTTTTTTTTTTTTCAAAAAAGGATAATCCAAGGGTTTGTGCATAATAGGTTAGGTTAGTGGCTAGGATGTGGCTCAGCGGTAGAGCACTTGCCTAGCATGCTCAAGGCCCTGGTTTGACCCTGGGCCACACATTCTCTGACCTCTCTGGCAATAGAAATGCATTCCCTGGTGTCAGTCCACTGGAGCTGAGAGAACCTAAGTTCACACATAGCAAAGAGCTGGACCGACAAGATTATCAAAATGGATTCATTTTGTCTGACATTAAGGTGGTAACCAACTTCGGAACAGTATGCTCCCCTCCCATAAAGCGCACTGCAAGCTGCCTTCAAAGGACAGGAGGATTAGACAATGTTTGCAGATACAAAGGGCAACAAACTGACAAGGCACCTTTAGCAAAGCATGCTAGTTTGAAAAGTGGAGGGGAAAATATTTTAAACCAACTACATGCCTGTGATATCATAACTCATCCCAACGTTTGTTGATTAAAGCAAAAATACAAATGCATCACATTGGGGGGAAACACAAACAATCCTCCAAATCTTATACTAGCTCATCTTTGTTCAAGTCCTGAGTTCAATCTCGAGGAAAATAGGTCTTTTAAAAAAAAAAAAATCTCATCTTTCCCTAGCTGGCCGATTCAATCCCCCTGATTCAGCTTGTAATAGCTGAGATTCCAGCTGTATTCCAGGTGCCTGCTTCAACAAATCTGTCTTTTGTTTTTGTTTTTTGAGGCAGAGTTTATCTGTGTAGCCTAGCTATCCTGGAATTCACTTTGTAGATCAGGCTGGCATTGAACTCAGAGATCCACCAGCCTCTGCCTCCCTGAGTGCAGGGATTACGGGTGTGCGCCACCACGCCTGGCAAATCTGTCTTTATACATAGCAAAAATAACAAAGCCTACTGTCCGTCTTTGTCAGCGTAACATAGCCCTAAATATACTTGAGAAGGGGAATCCCGACTGAAGGGTGCCTTCCCCGGTGAGCATGTCTGTGGGGTGTCATTTTAATTACTAATGAAGGAGGGAAGGTCCAGCCTTCCCTATTGACAGCACATCCGCTGGCTGGGAGTCCTCAGGAGTGTATAAAGAGCGTATTTAAGCAACCGAAGAAAGCAAGCCAGTAAGCAGCACGCCTCCGTGCCTTCGGCTTCAGTTCCTGCCTCCAGGTTCCTGTTTCCGCCTTGAGCTCCTACTCTGGTATTCCTTGATGAGGACTCTACCCTCTAAGAGGTAATACATTCTTTCCTCCCCAAGTTGTTTTTGGTCATGGTGTTCATCACAGTAACAGAAACTAAACTACAACACATGTATGCCCGTAAATATATTTAGAAACTCTGAAACAATGCAGAGATGTCAAATATTATTGAGAATCCCGCCACACACACACTCCCGCGCCTCTTGGACGGTTACAGGTTAGAAGTGTAAGTGTCGTTTTGAAAATTCATCTAATGGTATGAGAGAGAGAGAGAGAGAGAGAGAGAGAGAGAGAGAGAGAGAGGGTCTCTCCAGGCAGTAGTGGCACATGCCTTTAATCCCAGCACTTGGGAGGTAGAGGCAGGAGGATCTCAGTGAGTTTGAGGCCAGCCTGGTCTACAGAAAGAGTTCCAGGACAACTAGAACTGTTACACAGAGAAGCCCTGTCTTGAAAAACCAAAAAAGAAACAAAACAAACAAACAAAAAAATGAAAGAAAGAAAGAAATTTAACCTGGTACAATGGTTCTAAGTGTTTTCCTCCACACCCAGGAAACAAATCTGTTGTTATAAGTATTCAATAAGAAAATGAAAAGAAACCGGGTGTGGTGGCGCATGCCTTTAATCCCAGCACTCGGGAGGCAGAGGCAGGCAGATTGCTGTAGGTTCAAGGCCAGCCTGGACTACAAAGTGAGTCCAGGACAGTCAAGGCTACATAGAGAAACCCTGTCTTGAAAAACAAAAAAAAAAAAAAAAACCAAAAAAAAAAAAAAAAGAAAATGAAAAGAAGTATTAAAAACAACCATCTTCTTAATATGAGAGGAAATGAACAGTGCTTTCTTGTGGGGAGGAAAGGCAAAACCAACGTCTTTAAAATAATAAACAGACAACGAACTTCCTAAAGCCGCCACTGTGAATGTTTATCTACTGAGCTGGTGTCCATTTTGGGCACTTAGTGAATGCAGTTGTTTGCAAATGGCGTACATCCTATATGTCCACCGCTTTTGAAAACAGTCATAGACCAATAGACTCTTGTAGGACACACCTATTAAGCACCTGTCGGAGGCAAAGTATTTTAGCTAGTGCCATGAGAATGCAGAGATGGGTCGCATGGAATTTGGCGTTGATGAGGAAAGTAGAAAACCAATCGGGCCAGATATGAAATGCAGAGAGGTCAATGGGAGACTTCAGAGCCTCATAGCTGAAGCTTCCTAAACGAGGAACAATTCCATCTGGGCCCTGAAATATATCAATGCAATCTAGATTATTTCTTTTTCAAAATGCAACACGTTGCACTTATCCGCTGGGCCTATTCCATTCACTGACCAAATGTCTTATTTTTCATTTTTTTTTTTTTTTTTTGGTTTTATGTAGTCTTGAAATCTTCAATCCTTGTAGTTTCCCTCCTTATCCTTTTGCCTTGTACAGAGTCCTTAATATACTTTCAAATCTCCCCTAGGGACGCATCTTTAACGTACATCCTGCCATTTCATCTGTCTATGCACCAAAAATGGGGTAAACTGGGAGACAGCAAGGACACCAGTGGTAAGATGTCGTTTTCTTCCTCCACGAAACCAAGTCACCTAACTACTCAAAATACAGAAAAGGAACCTTCTAATTAGGTTAAAGAAAGCGTTAGTTTTATTAGTGATCAAAAAAGCATATCGGGAACATTCACTCATGGGTTTGACATGATTTGATGACTCACAACATCGTGACGCACTGAACCATGAGAGGAACTCCTGAGCTGGAGGACTGCAGTTGGGAAGAGTCGAGAGGATGTCTAAGAGGCGTTAGCTAGGGACTGGGTTCATCAGGACACTAATAGTGAGAGGTGACTTGGTGCTCTTAGGTACACAAATCTAGTAAGACAGCCATAATGCGGTACAGTATAGTATTGTAGTTATACAATACGCGGTGTACTAAATATTACATAGAGTTCCATGGGGATTGTAGCTATTTTTTTTATTTTAATTTGTACTTTTATGTATATGGGTTTTGCCTGCATGTATGTCTGTAAACCACTTGTGTGCCTGGTGCCTTCAGAGGCCAGAAGAGAGTGTCAGACCCCCCCGAAGCAGAGTTACATGTGGTTGTGAGCCACCATGTGGGTGCTGAGAATTCATCCCAGGTTCCCTAGAAAAGAAGCCAGTGCTCTTAACCACCACTGAGCCATTCCATTTCTTCATCTGCCTAGACTGCATTTATAACAGCGGCATTTCTTTTGGGAGCAATTTAGCAATATGGATCAAGACTTCTTTTTAAAAGCTGGGCATAGAGGTGCACGCCTTTAATCCTAGCACTGGGGAGGCAAAGGTTGGTGGATCTCTGTGAGTTCAAGGTCAGCTTGGTCCACATAGAGAGTTCTAGGACAGCCAGGGCTACATAATGAGACCCTGTCTCAAAACAACAAAACACTCTATTTTTGAAAATTGCTTGATCCTTGGAGTTTAAAGACTAGCCTAGACAACATAGCAAACAAAACTCTGTGTGTGGACGGGGCGGGGAAAGTCTATCATAGTCTTTAAAATCGTTTTAAATTATTAAATTTAATATGTAATTTATAAATTAGATTTACTTTACATATATAAATGCTTTGTTGTATGTATGTTCATGCACCACATGCCCGATGCCTAAGGGTGTCAGAAAAAGGCATTGTATGCGCCGACACTGAAGTTATTGGTGGTTGTGAACTACCATGCAAGTTCTGGGGACAGAACCTGGGTCTTCGGCAACAGCAGCAAGTGTTCCTAATCACTGAGCCATGTCTCCAGCCCTTCTATCATGGTCTTGATCTATAGCATGTATATATAATTTTAAAAATAGAGATGAAATATGCTCAAGAGAGTTCTTTTCATAGGGTGGCCCAATGATGGTAGGTTTTGTTTGTTTGTTTTGTTTTTTTTCAAGACAGGGTTTCTCTGTGTAGCCCTGGCTGTTGTGGACTCATTTGTAGACTAGGCTGGCCTCAGACTCACAGAGGGCTGCCTGCCTCTGACTTCTGTGTGCTGGGATTAAAGGAGTGCACCACCGCTCCCAGCTCATTTGGGGGTTTTATTGGTACAATTAAACAAAGAAAGAAAGTATTTATGGAAAGCTCTCAGAAGCTTGCTAACAGAATCCGAGGAAAGTCCACCTTCCAAAATCACAGTAGAAGATAAGAACAAATGAAACCAAAGTCTGTAAAGCAAGCGACAATCATGAAAAGAAACAGCGGGCACACAGGAAAACAGTGACAAACCAGACTGCACTGAGACTAAGCACGATGCATTTGGTTATTAAATTTAGATTCCCTATTAATAGAATAAGCCTCTCAGATTGTGTTAAAAATTAAATCCAATACTTGGCTGTTTATAAAAAAATGCATCCAAATAAAACAACTCAGAACTGCAAAGACAGCAATAGGTAAAGATAGCAGCATTAAATTAAAAGAGAATTTAAAGCAAGAAATCTTGAAGAGTTATCTTCATTTGTAAACATTAGACACACATACATGAACACACACACACACACACACACACACACACACACACACGCACGCGCACAAACAAGACAAATGGCAACTGACCCAATTCACAAAATGGAAAATAAAATTAGCTGATTGTGAGGGTACAGTAGGTTTCTCTGTGTGTGCGTGGATTCAGCAAGTGAGATGGGGCCTGCTACTAGAAGTGAGAAGATAAGCCGTGTCCCTCAGGCCAAGGACCGTCATCTTCTTCTGCTGTTAGCAGGAGAGCTCATGTACTGATATGGAGTAAAAAAGATGAAAGTGGGCCAGGATCTCTCCGTCACTGCATGCACATTTCCTGCTTTGTTGTGGCGTACTTGCGCTGATTTGCATATGTATAAATAAACTTATAGTGCACTCAGCCTCTGACATTGTGTCCCTCGTTTGCCACTCTACCTTGATTCCTACAGTCCAAAGAATCGAGAAAAGAAAAGGAACAGTGAATTGCTGGGTTCCATTTGATGAATTAGGGACACTTAAAATATTAATAGGTAGCACAGTGTATGAGAGGGGGGGAGAATGATCACTTCGATTAGGAGGCTGTGTGAAACGCACAGCCACATGGGAAAATATCTTCCAGGTGGACTGTGGGCAGCTCTAAATGTGAAAGTGAGTTTGAAGCCAGTATAGTTTACATAGCAAGTTCCTGGACATAGAATTACCTTGTGTAATACATACATACATACATACATACATACATACATACATACTAAAGTTTTTAAAAGAAAATATAGCAGAAGCCTTTTCATGACCATGACTGAGTTAGGCAGAGATTTGTTTGTGTGTTTTGTTTTATTTTGTTTTGTTTTAGATAGGCTAACAAATTATATAGTCCTGGCTGGCCTAGAATACAGCTTGCAGACCTAACTAGCCTTAAATTCCTAGAGCAGGTAATCTTTCTGCCTCGGTCTCTCAATTGTGGGTAACCATATTTGGTTTAGTTACCCAAGCAGTGACTAGACAAACTTGAGGAAACTACTGGACTGAATTCTATAACAAAGTAGAGAATAGAATAGAAAAAGATAGATGTGAAACATTATTGGACAGGTTGGGGCGTGGTGGCTCACGCCTTTAAATCCCAGCACTCAGGAGGCAGAGGCAGGTGGATTTCTGAGTTCGAGGCCAGCCTGGTCTACAGAGTGAGTTCCAGGAGAGCCAGGGCTACACAGAGAAGGCCTGTCTCAAAACAAAAGCAAAAAACAATAGCAACAACAACAAAAAACGCGTATAGGACAAAAGATTTTTATTCAGGGTTATAGAAAAAAACAAATCTACAAATCAAAAAAGAAAAATATAACAGCCAGGCGTGGTGGTGCACAGCTTTAATCCCAGCACTTGGGAGGAAGAGACAGGTAGATCTCTGGGAGCGCAAGTCCAGCCTCGTCTACAAAAAGAATCCAGGACAGCCAGGGCTCTGTGTAACAGAGAAACCCTATCTCGAAAAAACCAAAAAAAAGGGGGGAGGAATGGGAGGATACAAGGGATGGGATAAACATTGAGATGTAACAAGAATAAATTAATAAAAAAAAAAAGGGAAAAGAAAAAAAATAATGTGTTATATAGCAAAATGGCTAATATTCTCAGATAAATATATTATAAATAAAACTATTCACTTTGTAAAAAAAAAAAAGTGAAAAAAAGAAAAATTAAACAATATAGTATACAAATGAACAAAAACTCAGTTACTTCATTAAAGAGAATAATCAAACGGTCAAACAAAAAAGTGTCAAGAAGTTACCAGCTTTAGTTAACAAGAAAAATTAAATGAAGGCCAAATGCGATTATGACTCACTGGAAAGCTTAAAGTGAAACTGTGAACTGGCTGTTCTCTTCGGAGCATGGGCAGCTCCCACAGTCTGTGGGGGTGCAGATGGGCGCCCTAGAGAATGAGGTGGGGGGCTGTAATGGCCAGAGATAAACATAAACAATTCTGTGATCCATCGCTCCTAGTTCTAGGTAGACACTGAACAGAAATAAGTGTGTTACTCAAAGGATGTACACAGAAGTATTTATAAGCAGCACCGCTCCTCCTGACTAAGCCCCCACCCTCCAGAGCAAATGCACTGAGGCACAGTCATACAATGGAATACCATACAGAAAAGAAAAATCTGGCAGTTTTTCAGTCCTTAAGACTGGGCGCCTCTCTCTGCAGTCCTGATCTCCTGCAGGAGTCATGGAGGGCTCCTGGAGAGCTCTTGGTCTTCCGTCTACACCGTAACCTTCAAGAAGTCTGATTTAATACTTGCCACGGCAACAGGAGAGACTTACCAGTGAGACTGAGGGCCAGCAGGCAAGAAAGAAAGCCTCCTTCTTCCCGGATAAGGGCTGCCACCACACAGCATGGCCTGGATGTAGGGCGTGTCTTCTGCTTCAGAAATCTGATTGAGACTGTCCTTCAGAAATGCAGAGTTCCAAGCCAGCCAGGGCTACACAGCCAGACCCTATGTCTCCAAAGAAAGGAAGGAAGCGAGGAAAAAAAGAAGGGAGGCAGGGAGACAGAGACAGAGACAGAGAGACAACACACAGAGAGACAGACAGAGGTGGGGGTGGAGGAGAAAGAGAGAGAGGGGGGCTTGGGTTTTAATGGATTCCAGATATAGTTAAGTTGACAACCAAAACTGGCCATCGTGTGGGGCCAGAAGTAGGAGTGAAGAGCAGAACCCAGTGACCCAGACCAGAGATCTTGAAGTCGGTGGTGTTTGCCTCACAACTCATTCCCCTGCCTCAGCCTCACTGGCCTTTAAGTTCACACCGCCTATTAAAGAGCCTTTTGAGTGCTTGGTTCAGCAGCACATATACTAAGGAGCCTTTTGAATTTAACACCTCCCTCCCCCTCCCCCCTCCCCCTCCCTCCCTCCCCCTCCCTCCCCCTCCCTCCTTCCCTCCCCCTTCCTCCCCCTCCCTCCCTCCCACTCATTCTTTTGCTACTGCCTTAGTCCAAGGCTTTATTCTCTCCCTCCTAGATTATTGCAACAGCTTTCTAAGGAGTCTTCTGACTTTCTTTTCAGCTCTTTCAGAACAGCTGCCATGGTTACACGCGTGACATCGGATCTGAGCGTGGCTTTCCACTTTAAAATTCTTCTGCGGCTACTCACTCAGAAGTGACAGGCTAAAGTTCAAACTCTTTAGCACCGTGTGATTTTTTCCCCCCTTATCTTCTTTATCTTATCCTCACTTGCTTGTCTTTCCAGTTTTACCTTTGGCTCATGGAAATCCCATAACCCAGGCACACCAGAGGCGCCACAGTTGCCAAACAGGTTAGAGAAGATTCCACTTCCCGCGCTGTCTAGTCTTCCAAAATCCACTTCAAGTTTTCTTTGCCTTGGAAATTTTGCGGAGGGGGCGGGGATTTTATTTTATTTACTTTGTTTGAGATAGGGTCTCAGCCGGGAGTGGTGGCGCACACCTGTGATCCCAGCACTCAGGAGGCAGAGGCAGGCAGATCTCTGGGAGTGTGAGGCCAGCCTGGTCTACAAAGAGAGTCCAGGACAGCCAGGACTGCAAGAGAAGCCCTATCTCAAAAAGAGAGAGAGAGATGGCGGGGAGGGGGTTGTCTCACCATGTAGCGCTAGCTGTCCTGGAACTCACTATGTAGACCAGGCTGGCTCGAACTCTCAGAGATCTGCCTGCCTCTGCCTCCCAGGTGCCAGTCAAAGGTGTGTTCTCTTAATGGCTGGCTGGGAATTTTACATAGTATAATCCACCAACTTTCCATCTTGTTTTTATTACCACTCCCATTAAAGCAAGAGCAATTTTCCTGTTTGCCAAGGTGCTTCTCAAAATTGTCATTTAGCATGCATTATTTTTTTAAAGATATTTATTTATTATGTATACAGTATTCTGCTTGTATGTATACCTGCACACCAGAAGAGGGCATCAGATCCCATTGTAGATGGTTGTGAGCCACCATGTGGTTGCTGGGAATTGAACTCCGGACCTTTGGAAGAGCAGACAGTGTTCTTAACCTCTGAGCTATCTCTCCAGGCCCCTAGCATGTATTAGTAAATCCTCTCTCTCCTCAGCCAGCACAGAATGCTGTATAACTCTTACTGCATCACTTACCACTTTGTTTTATAATTTTGTTTGTTTTGTTTTTCAAGAAATGATTTCTCTGTGTAGTCTTGACTGGCCTGAAACTGACTTTGTAGACCAGGCTGGCCTTGAACTTACAGAGATCCACCTGCCTCTACCTCCCAAGTACTAGGATTAAAGGCGTGCACCACCACCTCCCGGCTATGATTAAAAAAAAAAAAAAATGTCCACTTCTCCTATTTGGCCCTGAGTCCCCTGAGGAAAGAGAGTTCAGCTACATTTGTTTCCATATTCTCAGCATAGAGTGGGCAACAGAGCAGAAACTCACTAAATGAAAATAAATGAATAAGAATGCTTGTGTTGGTACAATAGAATTATGGATAATTTTTTCCTGTTTTTAATTGCTCAAATATCCTGTGCATATGGCTTGTTCTTTAGATTTTTGTTCTCTCCCCACCCTTCTCTCAAAGGCAAGGTGTCACTATGTGGCCCTAACTGGTCTAGAATTCACTATTTAAACTAGAATGGCCTCTTCCTCCTAAATTCTGCAACTTCTTGTTTTGTTTTTGTTTTTCTTTTATTTATTTATTTATTTACTTGGTTTTTTGAGACAGGGTTTCTCTGTGTAGCCTTGACTGTCCTGAACTCCCTTTGTAGGCCAGGCTGGCCTTGAACTCACAAAGATCCACCTGCCTCTCCCTCCAGAGTCCTGGGATTAAAAACATGTGCCACCACCACCCAGCTCTTTTTCTTTTTTTAAAGAAGAGGATTTTAGCCAGGTGTGTTGGCACATGCCTTTAATCCCAGCACTAGGGAGGCAGAGGCAGGTGGATCACTGTGAGTTCGAGGCCAGCTTTGTCTACAGAGTGAGACCAGAACAGCCAAAGCTACACAGAGAAACCCTGTCTCGAAAAACAAAACAAAACAAAACAAAACAAAACAAAACAAAAACCACACACACAAAAACAAAAACAAACAACAAACAAAGCGTTTTAAATACATCTTTTTGGTAGCATTATATTACTTTATTATTTTAGATAATTTTTGACTTGTAAATATCTTGACTCCCAGTTTTGTGAAGTGCACAGACATACAGTGAAGAAAGACCGAGAAGCATTTGTTTCCGGCCTTTTCTAACAGGAACTGTCATGCCCAGTTAAAAGCGAACTCAGGCCTTGACATACAAGCCCTCCTGGGAGTGTTGTGGTTGTTCCCTGATTTTTAAACCACTGCCTGCATCTGGCCTGTGGAACATAGTGTTCTGCACACCTGGTCAGTTGTCCTTGCTCAGTCCTCTACCCAGACACCCCTCCTCTTCTAAGTCTCTAAATAGTGACACTATTTCGTTCCCTTGGATTTTGTTTCTCAGCCTTGGCTGTACATTAGAATTCCCCAAGAAGCTCTGCAAATGGACTACCAAAGCTGGGTGTGGTGACCCAGGCACAGAAACCCCATTCCCCGAGAGGTCAGGGAAGGAGAATCACAAGTTCAAGCCCTGCCTGAGCTGCAACATAAATTCGGAGCCAGACGGGCAACTTAGTGAGACCTGGTGTCAAAGCCAGTAGTGAAAAGAGGGTCAGGGAGGCAGTTCAGTGGTACAGCACCTACCCAGCATATGTGATGCTCTGAGTTCAACCCTTAGGAACACACACACACACACACACACACACACACACACACACGGCCAACAAGTGGGACCAACACTGAGAATTACACTTAGGTTTGAATATACTGCTGTAGAAATTAGTTCAAAATGGCTGTCTCCAGCCCAGACTTCTCTGAAGGACCCAACCTCATCTCTGTCTCTCTGCTCCTCACCAGCTTCTCTTGGTTCCTTGAAGGGATATGCTATATCTGAAACTCAATGCTGTTTTCTTTTGTTTTTCCTACCTGTGTATGTGGGCTCATCTCTCGGCTTCTACCAGAATCTTAGGAACCGTCTTTGATTCCAAACATCCTTTGCTTTCCATAGCTACAGGGTTAAATCTTTATCTGTTTTGTTCTCTTTTGAAACAGAGTCTAGCCAGGCGGTGGTGGCGCACACCTTTAATCCCAGCACTCAGGAGGCAGAGGCAGCTGGATCGCTGTGAGTTCAAGGCCAGCCTAGTCTACAAAGCAAGTCCAGGACAGCCAGGCTATACAGAGAAACCCTGTCTCAAAAAACAAACAAACAAACAAACAAACAAACAAACAAAAAGAAACAGAGTCTAAGTACTTGCTGGACGGAACTTGCTATATAGCCAAGGCTGGTCTCATGCCAACCCTCTTATCTCAAACTCCTGAGTTATGGAAAAATAAATTCTGTGCGTTCTGTAATAATTCTATCACAGGACCTTCTACTCTCAACTACTTTGCAGCCTGAGGAAAGAGGATGTTTTGAACCTATCCGTTTAAGAGCAGCATTGACAAAGTAGTGAGACCCGGTGACAAAACTAAACCTAACAAAGAGTACGTTTCTGCTCGGGTGCGTAGCTCAGTGACAGACACTTCCCCAATGGCTCTAAGAAGCTCAGTGGGCAAAGGGAGCTTAAGGACCAGCGTTCAGCTCCCTGGAACACGTGTAAAGCTGGGCGTGGGAGCAAGAGCCTGTTATCGCAGCCCACTCATTGTAAGATGGAAGACAAAATCAGAAAGCTCTCCTGGCGTTCATGGGCCAGCTCGCCTGGCCCATACAGTGGTGAGCAACAAGAAGCCATGCCTCACACAAGGTAGAAGGTGAGGCTGATACCACGGTTGTCCTCTGACCTCTACATGAGCACAGTGTCCAATGTGTGTCCCCATGACACACAAACACACACAAAAAAGAAGATGAGAAAAGAGAGAGGGGAGTGAGAGAGGGATGAAGAAAGAAATAATAAGAGAATTAGAGAAAGAGATACATAGACAGAGAGAACACAGAGAGGGACCAAATTTGAAAAAGTTCTGGTCATTGAAAACAACTCATTTTGTCTAAAACCTGACTCTTCTGGGCTGAGAGCTGCTGCCAAAACAGCCTTTTTTAGAGTCAAGGTTGCCAGTGACGTGGAAGCATTCGTTACTAAAGCTACATTGTGTGTGTGTGTTTTTTTTTTAACAAGCACATTTTACATTGATAGCGTCAATGATTTATTATTAGCTAGCCTTTGAATGCTCACTGTCTGTGGAGTGTCCGCATATATTATTTCGTGTGACACAGTAAACTCTAGAAGATGCTAACATTATTATCTTCGTTTACAAGCGAGAGAGCCAAAGCTAAGCGGGATTAGGGAGCTTGTCCAAAGTCTACCAGAAGTGACACCCAAAACCGCTCAAGGCCAAAGTCCATGCTCTCAGCTGCTCTGCATTTGTTTTCCCCTTCCGTGTCCACGGATATGCTTTTCTGTGTCTGGAAGGATGCCATGGCCTTTCAGTTACGTTTGTCAGGGTAGGAGCTGACACAGGTATCACTTTAACGTCTCCCGTTCATCCTGGCTGTCTTTCCTCTTCACTGCCTCAGCGTGAGATGAAAGCCTCACCTGAAGATGCGTCTGTGGCATCAGTAGTAACCAAGGCTCAAGAGGAGTCAAAACCAGTGGCGAAGAAGTGAGCAAGGTGCCAAGGGAACTAACTGAGCTCTTCTTTGCCTAAATGCAATCCAACAATGCTGCTGTCAAGTTTATTGCTTTTATTCGTTGTGTTAAACATTTATAGACTTATTAAACAGAAGAATCATAAGTGTGAGCTTAAACTTTGTGCCACTTTCCTGGCTTGGGTTATCAATTTAACTTAACATTATCAACACAGTCTTACTTTTCAAGTATTATGGCCTTTTATACCGATGACTATTAAATTTTATATCTACTTCGTTATTACACTGGATAAGCCACTGCATTTTCAGTAGAGTAGCTTTGAATGGATCGTCTCAGGGTTTTGAGATAGTCTGCACCTACTCTAATTTTTGCTTTCGAGAGGCCTGCCATCAGCAGATTTGATGTCTATTCCAATACCTAATGTTATATGTGAAAGGGTCCATATAAAAGATATAGACAGTGTTTACCAACTAGCACTGTGATGCTGTGATGACAAGCACGGATGGAGTGAGTGATGTGGCCAGCTTTTTCCTTTCCTTAATAACCTCCATTGCCACAGTGCTAACTCTAAAGTATGAGGCACCGTTTTATTCCCAAACAAAATGAGTACATACGAAGACTTTTCTTTTAGCGCTTATTTCAAAGATCTGGTTTTTCGTAATCTAGGGGTAGAAAGATTCAGAGAGGTGTGAGTTGGAATCTTGATTGAGGCAATCAAGGATGGAGAAGCTATGGAGTAGCTCAGTGACAGACACTTAAGGACCCCACCCCCACTCCCAAGCCCCATCTGTCTAAGCCTATGTAACAGACAGATGCTTTCTTGCTGTGAGCCTAACACAGTGGTCCTCAACCTGTGGGTCATGACCCCTTTGGGGTTACATATCAGATAGTTTCATTGCAATTCATAACTAGCAAAATTACAGTTATGAAGGAGCAGTGGTATAATTTTATGGTTAGGGGTCACCACTGTATGAGGAATTGTATTAAAAGGCTGCAGCATTAGGAAGGTTGAGAACCAAGCATTTAATGCTTTTCTTTATTTGGGCAAGCAAGCTGACAACCACCCGTCTTCTACACGGATGTCACTATTCACAAGTAAGGAGTTCTCAGAGAAGCTGCTACAGAGGAAGAGGACATGTTTGCCTTCTGCGTGCCAGTGTCAGAAGAGGCGGTTCTTGTGGCAGAAATTCAGCTCCTGAGACTTTGAGAGGAGAGCTGCTCACAGAGTTGTTTTGTCCACACAACATTTCTCCTTGGATATGAGGTATCAGGTAACAAGTCATGTGGTGGGTACTTAGAATCCCAGTGCTGGGCAGGTATAGACAGGATGATCCTGGGGCCGGGGATTGTCTGTGACTAGCCAGCCTCACTGAGTGGGACAGCCCTAGGCCAGTGAGGGACACACATCTTTAATCCCAGCACTTGGGAGGCAGAGGCAGGCGGACTGCTGTGAGTTAGAGGCCAGCCTGGTCTACAAAGTGAGTCCGGGACAGCCAAGGCTACACAGAGAAACTGTGTCTGGGAAAAACAAAAACAAAAACAAACAAAAAAACCAACAACCACACCCCCCCCCCCCCCACACACACACAGAACCAGACACAGAAAAAGAAAAAGAAAAAGAAAAAAAGAGGGCCACTATTTAAATAAAGATTTGAAACTAAGTTTTGAGTAATGTAAATTCTGCAAATGAATCACTTTTCATGTTAGAGGGAGTATGTAGACACGGAAACATTGGTAGGAGGAGGCGATTTTGCCTTTAACATGAAGTTCAAAGTCGGAGAAGACAAACTCATGAGGTACAAAGCTGTCAGCCTAATGGAACTACCTGCAAGCTCAGAGTTTGGGCCTTGCTAACACCATTAGCTCTGATAATGACCGAGGCCTTAAAGGAAGAGTAAATTCCATCTGTATGAAACCTCAGGCGTCAGGACCTTTCTGTTTCTTCTAGAACTAAAACAATAAAGGCATGTCACTGGTTCTGTTGCTTTCACAGAAACTGAAAGAATTAGTGTCTGCAGCAAAATACGGTACCGCTTTCCTAATCTTGAAACGAAACTTCAAAGCTTGTGATGCAAAACCTTGCCACCTAGGTCCCCAGATGATCAGAATCGAAAGGGAAGGGAGCGTCGGCCTGTGTGTCATGCCTTTGATGGGTGTGAATCCCCTGGTGCACTGGATTAGTCAGTGTGCTGAGCATGTTAAGCCCCTGAAGTATTTGGTGGCATCTGGGAACCTAAGGAACCTAAAGAAAACTGGAACCAGGCCTTGAACCCTGTAGCGAGCAAGTGTCCTTGGTCCTCACCACTGTGGCACCATCACCGTTCTGGGTCACCTTCTCCACTTCCTCCATGTCGCTATTGAGTCATGATCCCTCCCTCCCACTCTTGACAAGCTAATTTACATCCTTACACCTTTAAAAGCTCACTCTCTGAGCCCGATGAGGCTAGCGCCTGGCTTCTACCACGCGGCTCCTAGAGAAACCTCCCTTTAGTCTTAACAAACTCAATGTTAGTACTTGAAAGCAAAGGAGGTTAGGAAAATATAGCGCCTGGGTATGATGTGAGGACCAACAATGGAGAAGAACCTTATTATACAGTTAAATCTCTATACCAAAGGTCTATGGTATTTCTTTTTTTTTTTTTTTTTTTTTTTTTAATCCTTCTGCAACTTTTCTGTATGCTTAAATTATTTCTAGTAAGCAGTTTCAAAATAAGTTTGAAAACCTGCTTTTCCATCCAGAAACGTCAAGCTTTGAATACACAAAGAAAAATAAATGAAACATTTATATTGTCTTGGCTTCTTTTTCCTATTACTGCAATAAAACACCCTGACAAAAGCAACTCAAGGGAGGAAGGGTTTCTTTTAGCAACAGTTCAATATGGAAGCTCAAGGTGCTAGGGGCTTGTTATAGACTCACAGTCTATCAGATCACGGCGGGGAAGGCAGAGCAGCAGGAGCTGGAAACGGCTACTCACTCTACATCCACGGTAAGGCACAGAGAACGGTGACTTCATTCGCACATGCTAGAGCTAAAGTCGCCTTTCCACTGCTATACAGTCCAGGATCCCCTGCCCAAGGAATGGCGCTGTCTACGGCGGACAGGGCTTCCCGCACACAGTCACTGTAATAAGATCAGCCATGCCTACCGTCCAACCTCTCAATGAGACTCCCTTTCCAGGTGATTCTAGACTGTGCCACGTTGATAAACTACCCGTGCCACATGTTAATACCATCTACAAATTAAAACGGACATCTCTGAGGTCATCACTCCACCTGAGAAGCAAAGATATTTATCAATAATATTAATGTCTCCAATTAAAATTCTTCTCTACCCCATCCATCCCCAAAGGAACTATTATTCATGAACCTCTTGTTTTTATTTAAAGATCTACTGTATCTGGATGAATTCTTAATTTTATTCCATGATAGCTGAAATTTAATTTCTCCCTCTGTTTATTGGTTATTTTTATTTCTTCTCTAAATCATCTGTTTTATCTTTTGCTCATTTCTATAACTAGGTTTTGGGTGGATTTTTTTTTTTTTTGGTCTTATTGATTTATAAATTTTTTTTATGCCTAAGGATACTTTAACTATTATGGGGATTATCACTGCCTCCTATATAAAAAAGTTTGCAGTGGGTTTTTGTTTGTTTGTTATTGTTGTTTTGTTTTGTTTTGTTTTGTTTTCTTGTCCTAGTAGGTTTTGTTGCTGTTGCTCTGTTTTGTTTTGTTTTTCCGTCTGTGGTAAGAAACTTGATTCATCATCAACTTATTCTTTATAATGTGAGGAAGGGATCGGAACTGATGCCCATTTGTTGGTTTGTTTGAGTCTATTAGTGGGCAAATGAACAGTTGTACCAAGATGCCAATGCCTCAAACCCCAGGCCTATGGATTTGCCACCTTACTTGACATGAGGGATTTTCCAGATGTGAGTAAAGTTACAGAATTTAGGATGAGGAAATTGTTCAGGATTACCTGGGGAGGGGCACTCTAACTGTGATCTGAAAGAGTAGAGCTCCTTTACTGGCTTTGGTCACAGAGTCATGTGACAACAGAAGACTGATGCTATGCTCTCAGCAATGCTCTCAGAGCTGGAGCTGAAGGAGGGGCCAAGACACAAGGGATGACAGAAGCTTTTAGAAACTAGAAACGTCCAGGAGATAGATGCTTACCTGAAGGATCCAATAAGGAATGACCCGCTAACTCTTTTCTGACCCGTGGAACTTTATACATACTTAAATAGCCCAAATCGCAAGGCGGTTGCTATTGTCAGTTAGAAAGCAAACATACACTTCCGAATGGCACCTTTCATTAAATATTTCATACATTTTCTACTAAATTAAACTATGATCTTCCCATGTGTAGACTTTGTGCATGCATGCTGGGTTTTCAATTTGTCTGTGCTGATTCTGGGGAGAATGGATCTGTTTTCCTGATTCATAACTATATGTTTGTTGCTACAGTTTTTTTTAAAGACTTTGACCCTCCATTTAATCTCCACTCCTACCTTTTCACATCTCCCATCTTTCCTAGTCTCTTAACTTCAGTCTCTGGTCTCGTCTTCCTTCATGTCACTTTGCATTCTCTTTCTAGAATTACTTGAAAATGCAAGTTCTCATTTCTACTCTTTAAACTCATCATGGGCATCCATCCTTCATCGCCAAATTCCTTGATATGACACAAGAAAGGGCTGTGACAAACGACCCCACCTGTTTGCCAGTGACATGTCCTGCTTCCCCCAACAAATACTACATGCTCCAGACACCAAACAACCTAAAAGTCATAAAGTATATATCATGTTTACGATCCTTTCTATCTTTGGTATGTCTCCGCTTCTGCCTAGAATATCGTCCATTTCTTCCCAAAGTCAACTAAAACTGTACGTTGAAAACTGAGATCAAGCCAGGCGGTGGTGGCGCACATCTTTAATTGCAGCACTTGGGAGGCAGAGGTAGGCAGAGCTCTGTGAGTTCGAGACCAGCCTGGTCTACAAAGCAAATCCAGGACAGCCAAGGCTACACAGAGAAACCCTGTCTCAAAAACAAACAAACAAAACCAAAAAAACCCAAACCAACTTAGATAAGCATATCAACTTCATTCAGCAAGCTTCTCCCCTCCCTCCCCCCCCTGAGCCCCCCTTTCCCCCTCCCCCCCCCCCCCCCGTTAGACTGGGCTGGTGTCCTTTGTTATGTAGTTACAACAGAATAATATTATTCTTTCAGCTTGCACTTAAATGATTTTGTTACCACAATTTCTTTCCTCATGCAGCTCCCTTTCCAGATAATAGACTCCCTAAAGGCAGGAAGTGTATGTTATTTCTAGGTGCACAGTGCCTAACAAAACTCTAGCAACTTTGTGATAATAAGAACGTGAGCAATAATTAACTCATAGCTCTTATTAAGACCTCAACCAAGTGCTTCCCATAACCCCGAAACTGCTAGATGCCCGTTCCTAAGCTTGTGTTCTGTGAAAGTGCTTTTGGCTAAAAATAATATCACCCAGGGTGTCCACTCATCTCATGTGCAAGGCATGGCTACAAAGTGACTCCAGGATTGTTCCAAAGGAAGACTGTCCCCTCTGTTGAACAAATTCTCAGGCGCATGACTCAGGTTTTACAAGGAAACCCAGAAGAGAACGTGCTCAGATATTCTCAGCAGGAATGACAGTGTCGGAATATTTTCATCGGAAAACCCTACTCAAGTACCTGCCTGAGCCATCAGAGTCGAGGAGGGAACCCTTTGCACTCCCATGCCACTGGGAACAAGCACCCTGCCTAGCACATCAGGGCACACGTAAAGGATGTGTAAGACATTCGTTGATCCCATTACTCATGAGTATTATCAGGAGGATGATTCGGTCCCTTTTCCTGGTACGGGTGTTTTAGAAACTCGCAGATTATCATAATGATGTGGGAGAAGTACCCTGTTCATATATAGAAACCAGAGATGCTGCAAGTGTCCTCGTGTGTGTAGCATAGCCCTGTACAGCCTGTTGTACAGCACAAGACTATCCTGACCAAAATGCCTACAGTAACCTCATTAGGTGCCAGGCTTAATTTCTCTTTGATTTCCCCGGGAAGCCCAGCACTATGGCGCACACTTGTAATCCCAGCAATCTGGGAGGCAGAAGCAGGCAGGTGTCTGTGAGTTCAAGGCCATCCTGGTCTAAAAAGTGAGTCCAGGATAACCAAGGTTACACAGAGAGACCCTGTCTTGGAAAAAAAAAAAAGGTCACTTTGAAGAAACTGCAAAGTGCGAGCAGCTTAAAGAATCAATTACTCTGTAATTACTTGTCATCGCAAGTCACATCCACGTCACTCTTTTAAACAACTGATGAAACAACTGAGCAGTAAAAGAATGGAGTTGTTAAATCCAGATATTTGTTGAGTTGGTCCAGGAAAGGTTAATTCTAATAAGACTAGCAAACAAGCCTGTGGTCGGCACACTCCTCTTTCAGTCCACTCATTGCTAGTTGCTCCTTTCTACTCTCACATACACAGCCCTCAACTGCCTCCATCTGTACCATTTTAGGGACAGACATCCTTGCTTAAACTTCTAATAGGCCACTCCTTCAGAGTCCCAGGTCTTTTTTTTGTTGTTGTTGTTGTTTTTGTTTTTGATGTTTTTTGTTTGTTTGTCTGCTTGTTGAGAGGTTTTTTTGTGTAGCCTTGGTTGTCCTGGACTCACTTTGTAAACCAGGCTGGCCTCAAACTCACAGAGATCCATCCATCCATCTGCCTCTGCCTCCTGGAGTGCTGGGGTTACAGGCAACACTATATCCAACACACAATCATATCTTTTAAACACATTGTATTAGGCTGAGTGTAGTGGTGTGTGTGTGTATTTTTTGTTTTTGTTTTTGTTTTTGTTTTTGTTTTGTTTTTTTTCCTTTGGTTTTTCAAGACAGGGTTTCTCTGTGTAGGTTGTCCTGGACTCACTCTGTAAATCAGGCTGGCCTGCCTGCCTCTGCCTCCCTGAATGCTGGGATTATAAGTGCGAGCCACTGAGCCCGGCTGTGGTGTCTAATTTTATTCCCAGTACTTGGGAGGCAGAGGCAGGCAGGTCTCTATGCCTCGTCTGCATAGTGAGTTCCAGTTGCACAAGGACGACATAGTCTACAAAACAAGCCTGTTTCAAAGAGAAACAAACAAATGTGGTTTTAGCACTATGAACTGAAGCACAACATTTTAGGGGAAGGGTACTCATGATCACTTCAAGTGAGGAGGATTTTTTGAGTTGGCCTTTTGGTTATTCTAATTATGAATTTTAGATCAGCCCTCTGTCAATCTCTCAGTGCCTTCCTGGCTTAAAAAACAGCATCATTTACTGTCTTTGCTTCTGCTATAATGACACCTCTATGGGAACAAGAAACCTGCCCCTTCATTTAAACTGTGTATCTTCAGTGCTAGGAACTGTGCTTGCTATGTAGAGGTATGTGTAAATATTTCTGAATGGATAGATAAAGGCGTGTATGAATGAGTAACTTCCTGTAGGTGGAAATCTTGTTTTGTTATGCTTGTGTGTTTGCTAGATGTACATATATGTATCACGTATGTGCCTCGTGCCCTCAGAGGCCAAAAGAGATCCCTTGGAACAGGAGTCGCAGATGGTCATGAGCCACCATGTGGGTGCTAGGAATCAAACAGGGGTCCTCAGCCAGTGTTCCTCACCACTGAGCCAACTCTCCAGCTTTTGGTTTTCTGTTGTTGTTGTTTGCTTGCTTGCTTATTTATTAGACAGGGTTTCACTGTGGAGGCCAGACTGGCCCAAATTTGCTATGTGGACCAACCTGGTCTCCAACTTGAAATGATCCTCCTGCCTGTAGCTCTCAGGTGCAGCAGTCATAGGCCACCATGTCCGGTCTGAGATTGAATTACTTAGGATGAAACAGTATACTCTACAAACAAAGGACACCTCATGTTAAAAAAAAGGGGGACTGGATGACACTGTGAGCACTAGACTGAATCATAAAGTCCTGACAGGGCTAAGGAGCAGAGAGCCAAAAGCATAACATGAAATAGAAAGTAAAAAGGACTGAAGGCCTGAGAGAGGGCTCAGCAGGTACAACCTGAGTTCAGTCCTGAGAACGCACACGGGAGCAGTACAGAGCCAGCTCTTGCAGCTGGTCTTACCTTCGGCATATGTGTTGTGGTACATGCACACACACATAGTCACATACAGACACACAGCAAGTACATGGAGGCTTTAAAAAAAATCACTGAGCCGGACGTGGTGGCGCACGCCTTTAATCCCAGCACTCAGGAGGCAGAGGCAGGCGGATCGCTGTGAGTTCGAGGCCAGCCTGGTCTACAAAGTGAGTCCAGGATGGCCAAGGCTACACAGAGAAACCCTGTCTCAAAAAAACAAAAACAAAAACAAAAACAAAACAAAACAAAAATCACTGAATTTTAAGAGCACCTGAGAGTAAAGAAGAGCCAGATGAAATCCATGTATCCACAGGAGATGTATTCTATCTGGTAGGCTCTCGGTAAAAATTGTGCTAAGTTCTGAAACATCATCCTCATGAGAGGTCCAAAGCACTGTGGCTAAGCAGTGATTGGTCAGACTTAAATTTTTATTTTATAGCTCGGTATGGTGGCACATGCCTGTAGTCCCAGCACATGAGGGGGTAGAGGCAGGCGGATCTCTGTGAGTTCGAGGATAGCCTGGTCTACAAAGTGAGTCTAGGACAGCCAAAGCTACACAGAGAAACCCTGTCTTGAAAAACCAAAAGCAGAAAACAAACAAAAACCCCCTTATTTTGTAATATTCTAATATGTGCATAAGGTCCACCCACTATACCTTATTGGAACAAACTGTTCTCACATTTCTTCATGACATATGAAGAAATTATAACAAACTTATCTATGTCATCTGTGTTTAATAATTAACTCTAATTTACCAGAGGGAAAATGAAGATATATGGAATAAAAAGTTATTGTGAACACAATCTTAAGACAATCAGGATTATATCCTACGTGAAATTTCCATATATCCAGACTCGAAAGTGTTCAGCATTCAGGATTGAAACTGGGACTTTGTGTGCCCTAGACAAAAGCTCTATCTGAGCTACACTCCCAACCCTATACAACCAGATAGTTGCAATGAAATTTAAATTAAATTTAAAATTAACTCAAATATTAAATGTATAATTTTAAGATTTCAAACATTTCTCAATGGCAATGAGAAATAGATTGACATATGGAAACAATGTGCTTATTTATTGCATAAGGCAACTCATTTGGTTAAATGTTAGGTGCTCCATGGATGGTAGCTAAAGAGATTCTGTCCCTGGATCCTTAATCCAAAATCTCTACCATGAGAAATGTTTTAATTTGAGGTGACATGGCATTCATTAGCAAATAACAGGAGATGTGCCAGGGTTTGTTTTGGGTTTTGTTTTTTGTGTTTGTTTTTGTTTGTTTTTTTTTTTTTTCACGTCCTAAGGAGTTGGAAGGTAAACAGTGACATAAGACCAGAAGTTGCCTGTGGCTCTGTCTTAACATATGACTTTTGCCCTCATACTGTCATTTTGTGGTCACAAGATGGGTGTCTCATCTTTGGTATGACACAGGAATTCCAAGCAAGAAGAAAACAACATAATGAAAAGCAAAAAAGTGCCAGTTACACATGAGAAAAAGAGATAGAGCAGAAGCTCCCATTAAGGCAGATGCAGTGGTATACAACTGTACAATTGCCTTCTGGCACTTGAGAGGCAGAGGCAGGGGGTTCGCTACAAGTTAGAGGCCAGCTTGTATATGTGTGTGTGTGTGTGTGTGTGTGTGTGTGTATAGAGAGAGAGAGGCGAGGAGGGGGGGATCCAGGTTTGCGTATAACGTAAGACCCATCCCCCCATCCCCCAAAAAAGGCCTCCACTTAGCGAGGGAAAGATTGTGGTAATGTATTCACAGGTCATATGTTCCTGTCACATTTACACGATGAAGGCATTCTAACTGCTGTCAGTAACGCTCTCCTTTTTCACAGAAGCTTCTCTGCTCCCACTGGAGCTGGCCAAGGCTACTTGGGAGCTCGGATTATGGGGGAGTTAAAGTGAGGGTACATTCAGTTTGAATCCAGTGGGATATATTTAGGAGGTTCGCAGCCACTTCTGCGCATATTTGAGGTGGTGCCAGCCATGGATGCATAGGGAGCTTTTTCAGGAAAACCCCTGCTGCCCACTGTGTTAACTCATCGGGGCCCCATGGAACGGAGGAAGGAGGGCTCAGCATAAGCTCCTTACTGAGCTGTGAGCTGCTGGAGAGCGCATTGATAGCAACTGTTAAGTGAGTGTCTTAATTCAGAGAGGATTGCATTAGTCACTGACAAGAGCGTGTCAAAAAAAAAAAAAAAAAACCGTCAAGGGAAAGGAACTTGATACCGGTTTCCAATGTCTGACATTAATCGGAAATTTTTAACATGACATTTCCATTAACTTCTGATGTTGCCATGATTCGTGTATAATTTACCCCCACCAAAACTCACATGGAGACTTGACTCTGAGTCTAAGTATGTCAAGAGATAACTAGGCCAATGGGCTGCACCCTCATGGTCTGAAGGATGCCTGTCTACAGTCTGGAAGCCCCACACTAGGTGGCAAAGCACCAGCCCAGGTGGCTGGGGAGTCAGGTGGCCTTCTTGGGATTGGATGGATTTCCTGGGGAGAAGGCTACTTTAAAGCAATGTAACCACCATGAGGCTCATACCAGAAGTCAGAGAGAGGCTCCGCCCCAGGGTATGAGAACTGAGCTAAACAAGTCTATAATCTTTATTCATTACCTAGCCCCGGGAATGCTGCTGCAGCAACCTAAAGCGGCTAAAAATAAAAAGACTTAGAAGATTTTCTAAGATCACTGTTCATGAGAAAACAAATTCACTAGAGAAAAATCTGGATTATCTTTCTACATTATGTAAAATGCTCTCTTAAAATGTGAACTCTCAGTTGGGCCTATAATCCCAGCTGACGAAGGAGGATTGTTGCAAATTTGAGGCTAGTTTGGACTACAGTTTGGATTAGCTCTTCCCTCAACAACAAACAGATAAATAGATAAAAAATTACACAGTATTGGGATTGCAGGTGGTGCCACCATCCTAGCGAATAGCAACATTCGTTTCTAACTTGGTGTTTTCTTGTCTTTTGTTTTGTTTTCTTGTCTTTTGTTTCGTTTTCTCAAGAATTCCCTTTACCTCTCTGCCTGCAAGCCGGGATAACATTCACACCACTGCCTGTGTGGCCCGAGAGCCCTGGGAGTCAGTCCCCCTAGGGCAGTCTCTGAGTTCCTCAAGGGTGGCTTTCACATTCTTCAAACTTGAAAAGCACTATTACTGTCCACTCAAGAAGCAGAGCTGGCCACAGAAGGACCAAAGCGCCACCTCCCTCCCCCCTTCCTGAGCCACACCCACAATCCATTTGTAGTCCTAAGTGAAGGAAGGCTTTGGGCCTCTCATCTCATCTGAAGGTAGGCAGAGGCAGTGACAGCAGCAAAGGGGAAGAGAGTTTTAAACCCTCTTCCTCCCTCCCCGCCACCCTCACTGATAATTACAACTCTTGGCCCACTGTTCCTTTACAGTTCCATCTTGTGACTGACCCACGGAACAGTCATTCTCCCTAGGTACCCGAGAAGGCGCTCACACAGCAAGGCCAACCACCTCCCTCCATGTCTTGTCAAACAACAGCATCACTCATCTGTGAATTTTTATTACATGACACAGGGGAAATGAGGTTGTCTAAAGATTCCCAGGACAGAGCGGCTAGGTAAAGGTTTTCAGAAGCCCGGAAGCAGGTTAACTCTGATTTAGCATTTCCTGATTTTAGAAAGTTTTAGATCACAAGAGAACCTAATCTATAACACTGAATTTTATTTATTTTATTTTATCTTTTTGTTTTTTGAGACAGGGTTTCTCTGTGTAGCCTTGGCTGTCCCAGACTCACTTTATAGACCAGGTTGGCCTCGAACTCACATCAATCCACCTGTCTCTGCCTCCGAGTGCTGGGATTAAAGGCATGCGCCACCACCACCTTGAAGATTCCTACATCTTAAATTACATGTATGTGTGTCATGAGTATATATGTGCACATGAGTACCCACTGAGGCCAGAGGCATTTGGGTCCCCCAGAACTGGAGTTACAAGCACTTGTGACCTGCCTATTATGGGTGCTGGGAACTCAGTGATTCTACTTACAAGAGCTCTACCCACTTTTGTTTTTGTTTTCCAAGATAGGGTTTCTCTGTATAGCCTTGGCTGTCCTGGAACTCACTCTATAAGCCAGACTGGCCTTGAACTCACAGAGATCTGCCTGCCTCTGCCTCCTGAGTGCTGGAACTAAAGGCATGCGCCACCACCACTAACGGAAGGCTTTACTCACTTTTAACGGCCTGAGTGCCCACTTTTAACCTCTCTAGTCCCAATCTAGTCCCAAAGTCTAGCATTTTGCTCACTGCTCTTCTGGCTTCCTTTGGGACAGGGTGTCATGCACTCGGCCTTAAATTCCGGATCCATCTGCCTCTACCCTACAAGTGTTGGGATTACAGGTTTGTGTTTATATACTATTATAGTGAGATTTGGAATTAGTAGCCCATTGGATCAATAAACATTAACATACATACTTCCTAGTTGTCAGGTGTGTAATCTGTTGAATGATAAAATCTTACTGATTTCCCTTAGTTAATAATAAATTTCTTTAAGGAGTTATAAAACTTGTGTTGCGATTAGCTCCAACGGCCCTTCTGCTCAGGTAGATGCTTGTATAGTATCAGAAACTACGCATTTGGCTACAGCGAAGCAACCTGAGATCCTGGCCACATGCTGACATAAATGACACACCTGAGGCCCGCAGCCACACTTAGAAACATCAACACCATGAGAGAATGAAAAGCCCAGTTTAGGGGTGGAATGACTCCCACTAGGACCTTATAAACCTCAAAACTCTATACCTCAGAGCATATAAAATAAATCAAATATATCTGTGTGGTCTGCCCACCTCATTCCCCTTTCTCATTCTTCCCCTACCCTTTTCTTTGTGGACTGGCGATAGGCAAGGCCTTGCACATGTTACTGAAATTCTGATATATATTTCCAACCTTTGGGGAGTTTTTGTTTTTTGTTTTGTTTTGTTTGTTTTGGGAGGGTGTGTTTTGATAAAGGATTTCATGCTTTGTTTTGTTTTGTTTTGTTCTTTTGAAACAGGGTCTCATGTTGCTGGCCCGAGTTGACCTGAACTCACTGTGTAGCAGAGACTGGTGCTGGGGTCACAGCCTCCGTGCCAGCACTCCTGGTTTTGTTTATTGCTTTAATAAAGTAAGTGCTACAGTCATCACATGTGGGTCTTCCCTCATCTTCTGTTCAAAGCAAGTGTCTTATAGATCAGCGTGTAGAAGGCATAGTTCATGCTTGCCCCTGAAAAATGTGTATTTCTGAGTGAGGCTGGGGAGCCTGAGCATCAAGACAGGTCCAGGCTGTGACTGTGGAGCCAACCAGGCTCCTGTGAGGCTCTGACAGACTAGTGAGACCCAGGTAAGAGTTATCGGTTGTAGGGCATTTGCCCAAGAAAACATTCCCATAACTTATGGAGGGCTTGATAGCAAGTCAGTTAAGTTATATATCTCCCCTGGACTCTGGGTGTTCTTGTTTGTTTGTTTGTTTGTTTTTTGGTCTTCTGAGACAGGATTTCTCTGTACAGCCATGGTTGTCCTAGAACTAACTCTGTAGACTAGGCTGACCTCAGACTCAGTGACCCACCTGCCTCTGCCTCCAGAGCGCTGGGATTAAAGGTGTGCACCACCACCCAGTTCTTACTGGTCTGTGTTGCGTGCAGCAACAGAGATCTCTCCAGTTACCACGAGATGGTTCAGGAGCGGGGCATCCTTAAGCTCCTCCCCTTAGAATTCAGTTTTTCCTTGTGCAGGTGGCTCAGTCTTCAGGTGCTGCTCAGCGCTGCCTCATCTCTAGTGGAGTAAGGTGGTGAGTGAGGTATAGCAGGCTGCCGTAAAACCGGGTTTTGCAGATGGGCCAACTTGTTCAGGACCCTTTGCCCTGGAGGGTTTGTTTAAAGGTTATTTTGAGAAGGGAGTAACTGGACCATGAAGCCTTTGAGACCTCGTCATTAATTAGACACAGTACTAGAGTGGATATGCTTGACTCCAAAGGTGGGCTTCTCTGTTTAGCTTCAGGGGCCTTGAGTCTAAAGTTGGGGCTGTGGGGAACCAAGTGGACCTGCATCCAGACCCATACCTGTGCGGAGGGCCAGTCAGAGAAACAAAAGCTGGTGACGAGCTCCCTATTGGAGGTGGAGTTCCACAGGCAGGGCCAGGACCCTGTGCTTCTGGCGGCACATGGGGCCGTGCTGAGTGCTTACAAGGACAATGGCCTAGATATGAAGATGACAGACTATGACAACACGGGGTTTATCTTAGGGGACAGCTCTGAACACGCCCGCGGGGCACACAGAATACACAGGCATGACAGACTTGGAGAACACGGTCAAGTCCTTCTTGGACAGCCGGAGATTGTCTTCTGGTATTCAGTCAAGTAGGAGCCAAGTGAGAAATCGACTGTGAGGGCTTAGACTGTCTGTCTCTGAGAACAGAAGGCTCTGCCTGGGGCCAAAACTTCATTTTTGATGGCAAATACACTGCAGTTCCGTGGTTGACCTTTGCTTTTTATCATTTCTGATATTCCCAGGGTTGTCTATCACACGAGACATCAGACTTGGCCTTGCTTGGCTTTGGAAATAACCTTCTATTTGTCAATCACTCCCGCTGCATCTTGGGCTTGGAGACAGAGAGGTTGAGATGTGTACTGGCCTCTGCCTCCATACAGGACACTTAAGACGGCTCTAGCCTCCTGGCAGGTAAGGTGTCCTGGCTGAGCAGCCTAGATAGACACAGCGACATGGGCTTGGTCATTTGCCACCAGCATGCCTGACCACAGGATTCACTTGAAAGGAGCATGGCTGATGTCGCCAGGCACTACCGCTGACCGTCTTGGTGCCAGAACTGGGAGTTTTGGATGCAACTTCAGTGGCAGCTGACTGTATGAGCCAAGAACTCACTTCATTTCTCTGTTTGCCAGGGTCATGAGTGTGTGTGTGTGTGTGTGTGTGTGTGTGTGTGTGTGTGTGTGTGTGTGTGTGTATTGTTTTATCAATACATTATTGACTCCATTTGTGCTCAGTTACGTTGTCCAAAAATAAGAGGATGTACTTCAAGGTTCATCTCTCTCTCTCTCTTTTTTTTTTTCTTTTTAATGAAATATCGATTTTAAGTAAAGAAAGTGGAATGACCTGTTACTCTGCTAACCAAGTTAAGAAATGTGCATTTTTTAAAAAATCCCTATTCATATTGATATGTAAATGTGTAGGCAAGCTTTGGAAAAAACTTCAGCAGTTAAGGCTTCCACATATGGCTGTACTGGTTAAGGACTCTGCAGCTCACATACATAGCAGCCCTATGCTCCACTCTTCCCTGGTGCTCTTGCTCCAACCTTCATACATATAGAAATAAGCCGACTGCGCAAGTGGCGTACATGAGCAAGATGGACTGGGTGGGGCATCCAATCCCACACTCGACCAGGTAATAAAGTAGGTTTCCTAGTGAAAGAGAGGTCAGTAAAATTTAAGTGCAATAAAAATTAGAGGTGAAAGCCACTGTAATCATTTTCCATCAAGGAAAAACAAAACAAAACAAAACACAAATCCATTTTGTTGGATTAGGAAAAAAAGAGGAAGGAAAGGTTGAAGCACAGCGTTCTTGACAATCGTGACGGAAATCAGAGCTCAGCCCATTCCCCGCTCTCATTCTCACATAGCCGTTCTCGAACTCGTTCAAAATGCAGAGTGTCGGAGGCTGACAAGCGGGAGTCAGCCTCGAGTCCTCCCCAGATGCATTTTCATATAGTTGCTGACAGGAGAGCTGGAACTAGGGAAATTCTTCGACGCCTTGACACCGAAGACATGAAATGCTCTGCCCAACCTGGTCATGTCAGACTCTAGGAGAACACACTTCCGTATCATGAATAATGCGGTGGGAGCAAGTTCTCAACCTAAACAGTTCTCATTTTCCAATGGCCGATAGTGAAATACATGCCTTTGTCTTTTGCTCGTGAAATGGTGTGCATACTGTTCCCTAATAATCAACACGGTTCATTTTGTAAGACACTGTTATCTAAGATTTTGTTTGTTTGTTTGTTTGTTTGCTCGTGTAAATAAAAATGGAGTGATTTTCATTAAGACCCCAAGGAGGACTGGGTATGGTGGCACACGCCTTTAACCCAGCACTTGGGAGGTAGAGGCAGGCGGATCATTGTGAGTTCAAGGCCAGCCTGGTCTACAGAGTGTCTGGGACAGCCAAGGCTACATAGAAAGACCCATCTTGGAACCTACACACACACACACACACACACACATACACAAAGACCCCAATGAACTAAGAGGCATTGGAGCTGCCTTACTAGAGCTGTGGTGGACTGGTTTCATGCTAAATGTCATACAGAAAAAATGCCTTCCACTTAAGACACAGAACACACCAGGATTTTTTTTTTAATTGCTCTCAAAATGAGACAAAAACTCTTCTGGCTACTTCAGTTATTAGCCAAGATACTTGGTCTCCCTCTATATTGTCCCATGTCACAGCCCTCCCACCCACATTCAGTGTCGAGAAGAGAGGTTCTAGTGAAGACAGAGCGGGAGACTGGAGTTAGTCTCTGTAGGGTAAACAAGGACATCCCCTTCTTCAGCTCTGAAGGCTAAGCGGCCTTTAGTTAGAGTAACTTTCCAAAGCACAGTGTCTGATGGGAGTCTGGAGGCCACAGCTCACTGGAGAAGACTTTACCACAGGCCTGGGGAAGGATGGGGGCGGGGCTGCATTATCAAACTTAAAGTAGGAAAAGCACGAAATAGAGCTACTGCCCTAGCCACTGGGGACTTCAAAGGGGAAACCTAACTGAGCTCAGGAGGTCAGAACCATCCTCAGCAACGTAACAACACACTGTCTCGTTTTTAAAAAAAAACCAACAACAACTTGGGTGTAGTGGTGCACGCCTGTAATCCCAGCACTTGGGAGGCAGAGGCAGGAGGCTCTCTGTGAGTTCAAAGCCAGCCAGGTCTACAAAGTGAGTCCAGGACAGCCAGGACTGTAAGAGAAACCCTGTCTCAGAAAGCAAAACAAAACAAAAACCAAAAATAAACCTCAGGGCTGGAGAGATGGTTCAGAGGTTAAGAGTAAAGGCTGTTCTTCCAGAGGACCCAGGTTCAATTCCCAGAACCCGAGTAGTGGCTCACACCATCTGTTGCAACTTCCTCTTCTGGCCTCTGAGGGAACTGCATGCAAATAGTGCACATACATGCAGGCAAACACTCAGACACAAAATACAAATAAATATTTTTTTTTAACTAAAATTAAAAAAATAGCTGGGTGTGGTGGAGCACACCTTTAATCCCAGCACTCGGGAGGCAGAGGCTGGTGGATCTCTGTAAGTTTGAGGCCAGCCTGGTCTACAAAGTGAGTCCAGGACAGCCAAGGCAACACAGAGAGACCCTGTCTCGAAAAACCAAAAAATAAATAAAATAAAATAAAATAAAGCCTCAGCAAATCATATGTGTAACGTGGGTATGAACTTGGCTCTGAGAGTTTACTTGGTGAGGTTATTTCATGTTTTTCTTGATTAAAACTTATTTTCAGGGCTGTGGCTGTGGCTCATTCATAGCATGCTTGCCTAACATGTTTGAGGACTTAGGGTCAAGTCCCAGTACCACAGGGGAGAATGACCCACTTTATTTTCAGTATTTTTCAAAGTAGCAAGCATCTTGCTAGATGCTTTCATCACATGTAAGTCAGAATTTGGGCCTTTAGTTAGGCTAGAAAGGCTATGTTTCTTTCCTCCTAAAAGCAAGCGCCCTAAAATGTGACGGAAGAAGCAGTTCAGAGTAGTAAACCTTGACCTCTGACCTTTCATGAAGCAGTAACACGACTATCATAGTGCTATAAAGGATTTCATGCCATGGCTGAATGGCAGTGAAAGAATAAGGAAAATATATAATAAATGTTTATGTTTCAGTAAAGTGGTCATATTTTAAATCTTTATTTAACTGGTAATCTCTGAAGAGGAGAGGATTTCCTATCTTAAAATGAGAAACTGAGACTGAGGGACCTAGATTAATTGGGAGAGCTTGTGTCTTGAACATTCGAAGCTCTGGGTTCAAGACTCAGTACTCTATAAAACCAGGCATGGTGACATCTGGAATACTTGAGGTTCTGTCTCAAATAAATAAATAAACAAAAAAATAACCAATTAAAATAAGAGGGTAGAGGTAAAACTCAGTGGAAGAGCATATAAGAAGCCTATACGCTCAATCCTTGGCGAAAACAAAAACAAAAACAAGAAACAAAAAAAAAAAAAAAAAAAAAAAAAAAAAAAAAAAAAGGAGGGGGGAGGGGAAAAAGCAATGATGAGAAAAGAATTTGAAAATACCTCTACTTTTAGAGAGTGGCACAAACAAAAACGTATTCAGTATGTTTAATGAGGTGTTTTCAAAGAGCTGTGGATGGACACTTCTATCAGAGTCACTTGGGAACTACCTAGAACACTCAGGGGTGAGAGGTCCAGACAATGTTTCTCTTGGATGTATAATGTGCCCATGTTTGTATCTTCAGCATCCAGCCTGAGGCCTGGCCCAAAGCAAATGTCCCATAGGGACTATATGAACAACCAACTCATATGGTAGAAGTGGTTTTTCTACACGGTAGAAGTTATGGAATAAAAGGTTCAGCATTTTTGCTTCTTTACCTTGTATAACACTAGCTAAACGCAAGCACTGACCTATGGAAAATATGTGCTATTGTTCTATAGTAAGCAGGGAGAAAAAAATCCAGAGGGAAAAATATTGTTTTTTAAATTATTTGTATTACCAGTAGGCCAGGCTAGTGATAAATTAAGACATTGACACTTGTTATATTTTAAAATAGCTTTAGTTAACCTGGGGCAGGGCAGACATTAATCCTCTAAACTACCTCCCATAGCCATCTGCTTCCAATAACTTCTATCAGGCTACCTCCCATCCATAATCCCAAATACTTGCTAATGTTCTTCATCTGGGCCGAATCTCCATCCATGCCTGCCACATGTTTCTCTTCTGTCTAACCCATGGCGGTCTTCTTTCTCCTCTCGGGACCTTCTCCTTGGCTTCTTTCTCCTTTATCTTCTTCTTCCCAGAATTCCTCTCTCCTTCTTGAGACCCTTAGCCACACCTATCTCACCTGCCCTGCCCAGGTGGGATAGCTTTTTATTAATTAGCATCAAAATACATCAGACCATCCCCCAACAGAAAAACAGGAAAGGGTCAGGTGGAAATATATAGTAGGGTACTTGCTGTACACTGTTAATGTGCGATATAAATGTCTAAGCCCAATTAATGTGTTAAAAAGCTCCATCAATTAGCACATTAATTAGCACCTTCTGATTACAGGTGTCACTTAAGAACTACTGATGGATCTGAGGTGGAGGAGGTGGCTCAGTGGGTAAAACACTTGCAGCATAAGCCTGGGGAACTGAGTTCAAATCTTCAGAACCCATGTGTTTTAGTTAGGGTTTCTGTTGCTGTGAACAGACACCATGACCATGACAACTCTTATAAAGGAACACATTTAATTGGCACTTAAAAATGTACAGGTTCAGCCCATTATCATCATGGCAGGAAGCATGGCAGCATGCAGACAGTGCTGGAGAAGGAGCTCAGAGTTCTACATCTTGATCTACAAGCAGCAGACATGAGCATGAGCCACTAAGTCTTGCTTGAGCTTCTGAGACCACTCCCTAGTGACACACCTCCTCCAACAAAGCCACACCCACTCCAACAAGGCCACGCCTCCTCATAGCGCCACTCCCTATGGGCTCACAGGCCATTTTTATTCACACCACCACACTGTGTAAAACTGGGTTTGGTAGCACTCACCTGTGATCCCAGTGCTTGGGCATGACGTGAAACCAAGGCCGGGGAAACAGTGTGCTGGCAAGCCGTGTAATAAAAAGACAGACCTGACTGGAGCAAGGTGAAAGGCAAGGTCCACCACCTGAGGCCGCCTTCTTACCTCCACACATGTGTCATGGCACCTCCGCAGCTATCCTCACACAAACACATGCACACACAATACCTATGGATTGACATAGTCCTAACACCTCCATTGGAAAAAGGTGATGTAAAATATTTTCATTTTATAGGTGACCAGAATAACTTTCAATACCAAAAAAAAAAAAAAAAAAAAAAAAAAAAAAAAGCACATTTATAAGTGCAGGGAGAAAATCCTGGAATGAATGTTCCGGAAGAGTGGGTAGACAGGGCTTGGGCAGGCGATACCAAGTTGTGAGGGCAGCGTGGCTACAGAGAGTCAGTGGTTGAGTTGGCAGGGGCGGGATGGGGAAGTCAGACCCTTCAAACCTGTGTGATGAGAAAAATATGACTTTAATAAGTTTATCCTCCTACTCAGAAAAGTGTAGCCAGGTGTGGTGGTGCATGCCTATAATCCTAGCACTTGGGAGGCAGAGGCAGAAAGATTACTATAAATTCAAGAGCAGTTGGAGAACATGGCAAGTTCTAGAATTGCCAAGGGCTACACAACAAAGCCCTATCTCAAAAAATAAAACTAAAAAAACAAAACCAAAAACACCATGAAATGTCCTAGAAAGCAAATGCTGTCTTGTTTTTTGGCCTTTACTAATGTCAATTTAAGGCCTTTCCTACCTACTTAATAATGGTCTATTTTATTTTATTATTTTATTTGAGAACAAGGTCTCACTGTGTAGCTGTGGCTGGCCTTGAACTCAAGGAGACCTTGCCTTTTGCTGAAGAAAGAGTAAATTAGTGACAGATAAGGGCTGCTCAGATCCTGGAAATCCTGAAGCCGGCTTCCTCGGAACACATTCTACAAGGTAGAAACTGGTGTCTGGTGTGTTCATGTCTCTATCTTACAGAACACTGGCGATCAAATAACTTTTTTGATATTTTAAAGGAAATTACTCTAAGTAGGGGAGTTATGTTAACCCACGATGACCAGCAACTGCCTGGTCGGTGGTACAGGTTGGACATTGCTTACAGTCATGGTCAATGAGAACAGACTCCCTTCCCTGAGAACATGGGAGCTGTTAGGGTAACAGGGAACACTGGGCAAGGCCAGCGGAGAAGATGTTGGTTTGCTTCTATATCAGAAACAATACTGTTTAAGGCTAAAGCCCTGTTTAAACATATACATGAGTATATTGACTCTTTGGAGAATATACAAATTGATATTGCGAGGGATGGGGTGCTGGAGTGATAGTTCAGTGTAAAATAATTTCAATACTTGGGGAAATCTGACACAGGAGGATCCCTGGAGCTTGCTGGCCAGCCAGCCTAACAGAATCCACGGGTCCCAGGTTTAATGACACATTCTTTCGGAAAACAAAGTGGGGAAGCAACTAAAGAAGGGGACTGATATCAACTGCTGACCTGCACGGGTGCACATAAATACAAACCATGGGAAGGCACACGCAAAGGAACCGGGAGATCTTCAGGTTTCCCTTCTATCAGAGACACCGGTATGTACTGTCCCAGTGCTGCCCCACCCGGCATTTCACTCCAGCCCGTGTGTGTTTTAGTTCAGTTTATGCTTTTGTCTCCCCACTGCTAGGTCTCAGTGCTTAAAGGGGTTTTGAATTTTGGTCTGTGTGGCCATGGTGTTTGCAACTTCCTTTAGCACGCGATTTGGAAACTATGCTCCATTCTCTCATTGTCAGGATGACCTGCAGAGAGCACATATTACAATCTTGGTCCAGTGACCTGAGGGTCCCTAAAAGTAGACTTGACCTTGGGAGTTTAAATCCAGGCAAGCTTAGTGAAGCTGACAACAATCAAAATGATCTGTGAAGTTTATAGGAGATCTTTTAAAGCTACCATCAACCAAAAACCATTTTTACTTTGCTTTTTTTTTTTTTTTTACTTTTAAATTTTTATTTATTTGTTCATTTATTTAAAGACAGAATCTCACTATGCAGTAGTCCTGATCGGCACGAAGCTGTCTATGTAGGTCAAGCTGGCCCCAAACTCATAGAGATCAACCTGCCTCTGCCTCTCAAGTGCTGGGATCGAAGGTGTGCACCACCACATCCAACCTGTGGAGATTTTTTTTAATGTTTAAATTATTAATATTATTTTATTTTATGTGTATAGGTGGGGGTTTTTTTTTGCGTGCATTATGTTTGTGCAGCACGTGTACAATTGGTGCCCACCGAGGCCATAAGAAGGTGTCAGATTCCCTAGAACTGGAGTTATAGATGGCTGTGAGCCATAAAGTGGATGCTGGGACCCAAACTTCAGTTCTCTGGAAGAACAGCAAGTGCAGTTAACTGTTGCGGTATCTCTCCAGCTCCTGGATTCTACTATTTTTAATCTATATAAATAAGTATTAAATGTTTTAACAAGTCAAACTGGGTTCTTGAATGAAGCTGTTTATTTTGTGGGCAAGGATGAAACCCAAGGCTTCACGACTGTCAAGGCAACCTCCTCTATCCACAGCTCTAAAGCCCTCTATTTAAATTTTAGTTTCACTCATTCTATCTCTCTCTCTCTCTCTGTGTGTGTGTGTGTGTGTGTGTGTGTGTGTGTGTGTGTGTGTGTGTGTGTAGGCTTATATATACAGACATATGCATGCCACAGCGTGCGGGTGGAAGTCAGAGGACAACTTACAGGGGGCAATCTCTTCTTCCACCATGCAGGTTTTGGAAATCAAATTCAGGTTGTTGGGTTTGGCAGCAGCAAGCTGCCATCTTATTAGCCCCTTATGCCTTGTTTTACTTTTCCCAGTATCTGTCTTTTTCACTCTGGCTTATCATAGTAAGTTCTTGTGCACTTACACAGTTAAGTTTGTGGTGCATCCTGAATTCACTTTAGCAGTGCTCGTTAACTGGTTATTGTTTAAGTGTGATTTCATTGTTAACCAGTTGGCAGTTAATATTCACCACCCATCAATCATTATCAGACATTCCCTGAAATCATCTCCTGAAGAGCCTCTATTTAGTATGAGCCACTGACTGATTCAACCTGATGTCACCCCACAGCATTTGAGAGGAGAACTGGGTCACATGTTACCATTTGGTTAGGAAATGAAATATTTGGCAGGTGACTGTCCAACCTACTGCTGAGGCTCCGGCTCACTGGCTATGTCAGCTGCTCCAAGCACTAAGGATTCTCCTCATAGTGTTCCCAAGGAACTCTCCCATCTTCCTTCCAACCTTAAGCACTCAGGTTTCTCAAAAGAAATCCCAGTAATGCTTGCTTGCACTGTCTTCGTTCTTGAAGGAGAATTGCTCCAACATCCTGAAGTCTCAATTTTTTTTTTCTCCTCAAGTTGTGCCATAGTATGTGACCAGAGAAGACAGTCATAAAACCCTCAGCATCCTCGGTCTAGATACAACTGAGACACTAGTCCATCTGTCTGTGTGTCTGTGTATCCATCCATCCATCATCTATCACCCATCTAAACAATTTACCTCACACTAAGGCTCACATAATAGAAACTGGAGTTTGGGATTATTACAAGGTTTTGTTAATCTTTACTGAGTTTCTCCTATATCAAAGGCAGATAAAATATTGGGGGCAGTGAGACGATTCAGTGGATAAATGTGCATACCACCACACCTGGTGACCTGGGTTTGATTCCTGGTACCCACATGGTAGAAAGAACCAGTTCCAAGTTGTTTTCTGACTTCATGTGTGTTTCTGGTGTATGTTACTTAGGTTCTGTGTTTTGAAAGCAGGTCAATGAGTTATTTATTTATTTATTTATTTATTTATTTATTTATTTATTTTTGAGACAGGGTTTCTCTGTGTAGCCTTGGCTATTCTGGACTTGCTTTGTAGACCAGGCTGGGCTCAAACTCAGAGATCAGGCTCCCTCTGTCTCCCGAGTGCTGGGATTAAAGGAGCGCTGTGTCACCATGCAGCACGGAGATGCTCAGAGAAGCAATAACTCCTGCAGCTCTGCTTAGATGCCAGTCAAAAACACCCTAGCTTTTGTTTTTTGAGATAGGGTCTCCGTATGTAACTCAGGCTGGCCTTGAACTTGTGATCCTCCTTCTACCTCCTAAGTGCTGATATTACAAGTATCACTACCACACTTTGCCTGTTATTTCTTCAAGTGGTTTCACAGTAGGTGTGATTACACCAATATTATATCCAGGGTATTAAAATTTTAAACATAGTACCAAATTTCATATTTATCTGATAAATTTTTTAATTTGGCCTATTTTTTTTTATGTATTTCAAAGTTTAGCTCTGGCACATTATATATTTTGTTCTTGTGTTTTTATTGGACAAGATATTTATTTAATAGCTAAAGTCACTTTTGAAGACAGCTATTTCTGCAGAATAATAGCTTTCTGCTTCTTTTAGGGCCACACAGGTTTTCGAGAGTTTGCTGTAGGCCATGACCTTTCTCTGTGGGGAAGCTGTGATGCAAACATGAGGCAATTTTGCACACCATCTCCTTCAGCAGTTCATCAGTAGATCTACAACACAATAGGTCCCCAGATGGAGAAGCCATTGCTAAAGAATCTGTAACACTTTATCACAAAATTTGCTCAAAGTGTTATGGGGATATTGAGCATGGTTCCCTCTTCCATGTAACCCCTGAAAACTTGGAAAGGCAAAAGCACTTTTTGTATTATAAAAGTAATCTTTGGAAAAATAACCAGTCTTGTGTCCCCTACCAGTGTGTGTGTGTGTAGAATATATATACATACATATATATATATATATATATATATATATATATATATATTTGTTTGTTTGTTTTGTTTTTTGTTTTTTGAGATAGGGTTTCTCTGTGTAGCCTTGGCTGCCCTGTACTCACTATGTAGACCAGGCTGGCCTCAAACTCACAGCGATTCAGCTGCCTCTGCCTCCCAAGTGCTGGGATTAAAGGCGTGCGCCACCACGCCCAGCTGAAAATATATTTTTCAAATGTGTTAATACAATAAGAGGTAAAGTTGGCCATCAGTTATGGTAAGGATATAAAAGGGTGTCGTACCAAGCCATGGGTGCTATAGAGATGTGACTGGGTCACGCGAGTGCTCATTTTATCAATGGATTAACTTGCTGGGGAGTCCATAGCCCAGTGGCTCTCAACCTTCCTATTTACAACCCTTTAGTAGAGTCCCTCATGTTGTGGTGACCCTCAAAGTTACTACTTCATCACCTTAACTTTGCTGCTGTTGAGTCGTAGTGTAAATATCTGATAGGCAACCCCTGTGAAAGGGTTGTTCGTCCCACAAAGGGGTTGTCACACACAGGTTGATAAACTTTGCCAAAAGCAAATGTGCTATTCAGAGGTGGGGCGTAGATGTAGGAAGGGAGGTGGGCAGCTTTTCCACTGTGCTCTTCCTCCACAACACTTCAGCCTCGCCATGAGGCAGAAAGTAATGAAACCAGCCTGCCATGTAGTGAACCCTCTAAAACTGTTGTCCTTCGTGTCCTTGTCACGGCAATGGAAAAGCTGACTGACAAACATGGCCTTAGTCATTTCTTAATGCACATTTCCACACCGTGCATTAAGTATGTCCACAATTTGTACAGCCATTCTTCGGGATTTTTCTTGCCTTGCAAAAATGAAACTTTATACCCATTAGGTGATGGCTCTCCGTTTACACCCCTTTAGCAGCCACTGCTTTGTTTTTTTGTTTGTTTGTTAGGTTGGTTTTTTTGTGGTTGGTTGGTTGGTTGGTTGGTTTTTCCAGACAGGGTTTCTCTGTGTAGCCTTGGCTGTCCTAGACTCGCATTGTAGACCAGGCTGGCCTCAAACTCACAGCGATCCACCTGCCTCTGCTTCCCGAGTGCTGGGATTAAAGGCATGTGCCCAGCGTGTTTGTTTTTGTCTGTTTGAATTTGACTACTCCAGGGAGTTCACCTAAATGGGAGCTTATCACCTCGAGGTTCATGGGTGTTGTAGCATGTCAGGGTGTCCTTTACAGAAGAAGAATGATATTCTGTTGTGTGCACATTTTACTCTCCTTGTACCCGTCCACCTGCTGCTGGATACTTACTTCACTTCTGCAGTTGGCTGCTGGGAATTATACTGCCATGAGCACAAGTGTGGAGAACATGAACTGATTCAGAATCTCTTGGGGGAAATTTGACAGTGTTGATAAAATCACGACAAGTTAGTGAAGGACAGGGGCCATAAAAGCAAAGAGAGTCTTAAGTAGATGTTTACAAGTAGAAAAAAAAAAATTAAACTGTGTCAATTAGATCAGAGTACAGAGGGTTTAGAATTAGATCGGAATAGCACTTACATGTTGGAGAAAAAGCAACGCTCAAGATTTTCCAGAAAGATATGTTTTTCTAGCTTTGCCATCAAATTGGTATAGTAATGCTGTCATCCTGGCTGCACGGGAGCCAAGAAGGAGCACTCTAATTTAGAACCTTAGTGTGTGCCCAGATTTTGGTCTTTAATCCTCGTAAACATTAAAAGTACTTAATGTCATGTCCTGTGGTAGAGAGAAAAGTAGGCTTGAAGCAACTTAATGTTTTTAGAAAGCAAGAATGTTGTTCAAACGTCAGGGTGATGTGACAAGACAAAGAAGCAAGTTGAGGCGCAGGCTTGGTCAACTTCCACGATTTGAACATTTTATATGTCTACCTATCCGTCACTCTCTGTATAAAGCCGGATAGATGAAATCAGTTACATCTATGACAATCCGCGAGTCTGTTAGGATCCACACAAAAATTAAAACCCACACGTAGAAAACTCTATGGCAATCGTGATGCTAAATTCAGACTGGCACAATAGAGCATGCATACTTTTCAGCACAGTTTAATAAACAAGGGACTGATGACCTTCACACTGTCTGTTTCTTGTATTACATAAATGGCGATTACGGATTTATTTATTCCAAGGCATCTGTCTGCCTCTTTGTTTTTACATCTTAACATCTCTGAAACTGAGGTACAACTTCTACAGTGGTGACAATCCGTTAGTTGGTTGGTTTTTTTTGAGACAAGGCCCATGTTGCCCAGGCTTGTCTTGAACTCTCAAACTTCAAACATTCTTCCTTATACTCCCAAAGAAGCTAAGACTGCAAGTGTGAGCCACCGTGCCCAGCCCAGAGGCTTTTTCATTGCAGTTGGTGGAGAGTTGACTGTTTGTACTTGGAAACAACTGTCTGTATCTTCTCGCTTAAGCCGAGGGATGTGCACTGTCGGTCTTTTCCAAGTTGTGTTTAAGCACTACTTGACATGCTAAGGGAAATGAGGCATTGCATGTACAGGCGGGCAGCAAAAGAGAACAGTGGATATGGAGGTGCTATTAATGAGGCAAATCGCTATCTTCAAAGGAATGTCAACATGTGTCCATAGTTTCTTTCAATGAAGCAATCAAGTGCCTTATGGGATCTGAGGAAATAGTCAAGGCCTACCTTAAAGCTTGTTGCTGACATGTGCATGAAAGAATTCTTCAGCAACACAGCTGAAAGCAGAGAAATGACAAAACCCTCACAACAGATAAGACCTCTCAGAAAATAAGGAGCTAAACTAGCTGATTCTTAAGTCATGACATCCGTCTCAGCCTAAGTAGGTTTTCCTTTTTTTCTTAGAGGTACACAAAATACCGAAACAGATATAGCCAATGGGATCTTCTGTTGGCTGAGCTATAACATGCAATTTTCTGCATCTGATTAAGAAAGGAAAGTCTTAGTAATATTGAGGTGAAAAAATTAAGAAGTCTCCTGGGGACAATGGAAAGATGATGTCTTGGCCAAACGCTCTAAGGAGGGAGGCTGGTAGCACAATCTCTGTCATTTATCACCATGGAGACTTTTAACAGCCTATTGCTTCTGCAGCCTCATGCCGCTTATATAAGTTCCCAAAGTGCTGGAACACTAGACAGTATTTACCAGGAACATGACACTGCTTTATGTAACACTGAACAAGCAAACCCAAAAGAGAGAATTGTTTCAGGAAAAAAAAGATCAGCTCCCAAGAAACTAAAATCTATGTAACAATGTGGGCATAATAGCCCACCTGACCTCACCAAGGAAAGTGGAAAATAAACGTAAAAGGCCATTCAATATATCAATACTGAACTACAAGTTAAAGCAACAAACACCACAGCACACTTATCAGAACGGCCACAGATCGAAACGCTGATAGCACCAAGTGTTGATGAGTATGTGGAGCAACTGGAAATCTGTTCACGGACACAGGGGAGAGCTTGGTCAGCAAGTTCTTTCCTCTTAGTTTGAAGATCTGAGCCTGTGCCTCCAGAACCCAAGCACAGTGGTGCACACTTGTAATCCCAGCACTGGCAGAGATCTCTGGGGCTTACTGGACAGCCAGCCTAGCCTGCCTACTTGGTGAGTTCCCAAGTCATCAAAAAAAGATGGACCGTGCCTGCCCATCACCTGGGGTGGACTTCTGTCCTCCACATGCACATGCACATGCATGCATGCACACATGGGTACATGGACACACATACAGAAGACAGTTGGGCAGTTTCTCACAAAATTAAACATGCACTTACCATAAAATTTAAGCAGTTACACTCTTTAGTATATATCCAAATGAATTGAAATTTACACTCAAAACTCTGCACGTGAAATTTTTTTTAAGCAGGCTTATCCATGATTATAAAAACACAGAAGCATGGGGTTGGAGAGATGGGGCTGGAGAGATGGCTAAACTCTTAAGAGTACTGGCTGCTCTTTAGGGCACAGGAGTTCAATTTCCAGCACCCACACGGTAACTCACAACCACCTGTAACTCCAGTCCTAGGGAATCCAACATCCTCTTCTGGCCCTCACCAGCACTGCACACACATGGTGCACAGATATATATGCAGGGGGGAAAAAACACCTATACACATAATTAAAAAAAAAAGAAAAGAAAAGAAAACCAAAACGATGTTAGCACATCCGGACAATGGAATTGAATGCAGTGGGGAAAAAAAGGAGCTGCCAAGTCATGAGAAAACATGGAGGAAAATTAAAACACATTGCGACACAAAAGAAGTAAAACCAACCAACCAACCAACCAAACAAAAAACACTTTGTATTGAATGATTCCAGCTCTATAACAAGCCTAGAAACCAACAAACAAAAAAATCAGACCATTAAGTAAGAAGTAGTGAATAAGAAAACACAAAAGAGCCAGGCAGAGGTGGCACTCGCCTTTAATCCCAGCACTCGGGAGGCAGAGGCAGGCGGATCACTGTGAGTTCGAGGCCAGCCTGGTCTACAAAGTGAGTCCAGGACAGTCAAGGCTACACAGAGAAACCTTGCCTCAAAAAACCAAAAAAAAAAAAAAAAAAAAAAAAAGAAAAGAAAGAAAAGAAAAGAAAACACAAAAGGCTAGAGTTGGTGCGTGAGAACAGTCACCAGGTACAAACCTAGACGGTATAATAGCAGGAGTCACCCCTAACATAGGCTGTGGACTTTGCATGAGCATGACCTCGCAAAATTCAGGTGCAGGCCCGTGTCACCATCAAACATGTCAGGACCGCTCAGCTGACAAGCCCTGCCCAAGAGAGCCTCCTGCTTCAACTCTGGAGTGGCTGGGACTAGAGGAGCCTGGCTTCGCTTCGGTTTGGTTTTGTTGTGGCGCTAGACACAGCGGGCCTGTGGTACCAGGCCTCGCCTCACTGTTTGTTTTTTTTTAACTTTTGGTACTGATAAAATTATTAAGATTCCAGCGAAGTGAAGAAACTAGTATTATTAAAACCTTTAGAATTAAAGAATAAATGTAGAGAGAATGTCTTATCAGGAGCTGAGCTCATGTTGTTGTGATTTTTAAGTAGTAAGTTTAAGATTTATTGTCACTGCAGTTTAGACATTTGAAGTACCCTAAACGGCCCTTCATTTTTATATATTGTTTGTTTGTTTTTGGTTTTGGGGGTTCTTTTTGTTTTGTTTTGCTTGAGACAGGGTTTCTCTGTGTAGCCTTGGCTGTCCTGGGCTCACTTTGTAGACCAGGCTGGCCTCAAACTCACAGGGATCCACTTGCCTCTGCCTCCCGGGTGCTGGGATTAAAGGCGTGTGCCACCACACCTGGCACCCTTCATTTTAAAATTTACAATTCAGGTTCATGT